>NC_037669.1:24670267-24805770 GCF_003255815.1 Theropithecus gelada | reverse complement strand
GAGTTCTTTGTAGGTTCTGGATATTAGCCCTTTGTCAGATGAGTAGATTGCAAAAATTTTCTCCCATTCTGTAGGTTGCCTGTTCACTCTGATGGTAGTTTCTTTTGCTGTGCAGAAGCTCTTTAGTTTAATTAGATCCCATTTGTCAATTTTGGCTTTTGCTGCCGTTGCTTTTGGTGTTTTAGACATGAAGTCTTTGCCCATGCCTATGTCCTGAATGGTACTACCTAGGTTTTCCTCTAGGATTTTTATGGTATTAGGTCTAACATTTAAGTCTCTAATCCATCTTGAATTAATTTTCGTATAAGGAGTAAGGAAAGGATCCAGTTTCAGCTTTCTACTTATGGCTAGCCAATTTTCCCAGCACCATTTATTAAATAGGGAATCCTTTCCCCATTTCTTGTTTTTCTCAGGTTTGTCAAAGATCAGATGGCTGTAGATGTGTGGTATTATTTCTGAGGACTCTGTTCTGTTCCATTGGTCTATATCTCTGTTTTGGTACCAGTACCATGCTGTTTTGGTTACTGTAGCCTTGTAGTATAGTTTGAAGTCAGGTAGCGTGATGCCTCCAGCTTTGTTCTTTTGACTTAGGATTGTCTTGGAGATGCAGGCTCTTTTTTGGTTCCATATGAACTTTAAAGCAGTTCTTTCCAATTCTGTGAAGAAACTCATTGGTAGCTTGATGGGGATGGCATTGAATCTATAAATTACCTTGGGCAGTATGGCCATTTTCACGATATTGATTCTTCCTATCCATGAGCATGGTATGTTCTTCCATTTGTTTGTGTCCTCTTTTATTTCACTGAGCAGTGGTTTGTAGTTCTCCTTGAAGAGGTCCTTTACATCCCTTGTAAGTTGGATTCCTAGGTATTTTATTCTCTTTGAAGCAATTGTGAATGGAAGTTCATTCATGATTTGGCTCTCTGTTTGTCTGTTATTGGTGTATAAGAATGCTTGTGATTTTTACACATTAATTTTGTATCCTGAGACTTTGCTGAAGTTGCTTATCAGCTTAAGGAGATTTTGGGCTGAGACAATGGGGTTTTCTAAATATACAATCATGTCATCTGCAAACAGGGACAATTTGACTTCTTCTTTTCCTAACTGAATACCCTTGATTTCTTTCTCTTGCCTAATTGCCCTAGCCAGAACTTCCAACACTATGTTGAATAGGAGTGGTGAGAGAGGGCATCCCTGTCTTGTGCCAGTTTTCAAAGGGAATTTTTCCAGTTTTTGCCCATTCAGTATGATATTGGCTGTGGGTTTGTCATAAATAGCTCTTATTATTTTGAGGTACGTTCCATCAATACCGAATTTATTGAGCGTTTTTAGCATGAAGGGCTGTTGAATTTTGTCAAAAGCCTTTTCTGCATCTATTGAGATAATCATGTGGTTCTTGTCTTTGGTTCTGTCTTTTTGTATTTTAAAACAATGTTGAAAAAATTCCTGCATGATTCCTAGAAATGGATACGTATTTACACTTAATCTACTAACCAGTAATGAACACATTAAAGTCTCTGGATAATTTATTCATAACAAATGTTCTTGGCAAAAACAATACATGAAGTAACTATGTGATTAAATTTGAAAGTAATTAAAATGTTCTGTTACACTGAATGTTTATCTGAATTTCCCTTGTTTTGGTAGAAAATCACCAATATTTTATTAATTATTGATTTGTTATGATTTCTCCTTTCCTGGTCTTAACACATTTATTATTATAACATAATACTCAATTAGATAATGGCATATGCTTCTTCTATTCCAGAGCATCTACTATCTTGTTTAAAGTTAGAGTAAGTATTTGTCACACACAGATCGCCTCTTGTAACTTGCCATTCTTTACCTAGTGTTCTCTAAAACACACATTCTGTCTTTATCCCTTGGAATATTTTTCTAATACTTCCTTTACTTTCTAGTAAGAGACTCAAACAATTATTGCCTTATTTTACAGTACGTATTTTATACTTTGTTTGAAATCATCCATTTTTGTCCTGGCATTTTCTCATATTCTGTCATTTCGCTAGCTAACACTCTGACAGTAGCAGCATTTTTCCAGTTGACGCAGTTACTTCTTTGTAAGAGGATCTCCAAAGGATAACTGCTTTTATTTCATAGTTATAGAACACAGAAGAAAATGATGTCTTGTATTCTCTGGTGGCTTAGAAGTAAAAATTATTCCTTCACTTCATCAATTTTAAAAATACATGGTATTAAGCCATACATCAAATTATAGTTCATATTTCAAAACTGTTTCATCTTTATTCTAGTATATAATAACTTTTATGTGAAGTATATCCTGCAGATTGGTGTTAGAAATATTTGCCTCTGAATATGACTTCATTTCTTAAGAAAATAAAAAGGATATTAGAGGGAAGGTAGTCTCCCTCTCTCTCTCTCTCTCTCTTTCTCATTCTCATAGCTATAAACAATCTACCAGCCTACCAGTTCCTTCAGGATATTGACTATTATTCTTATTTCAAAAGTCACCAGTCTCAAAAGTTCTAAATTTAAAACAAGATACTTTGTGATAGTAATCTAATTATACTGCTTTCTTTCCAGAGCCTTGGGAAATAGCTGTTATGGGGACATGAACCTAACCATCAAGCTTCTCAAAATTCTAACTCTGGAATCATAACTTAATGGATTATACACGGAAGGGATGGAAATGGCCTATTTTGTTAAACAGATAGTGCTGATATTTTTACAAACATTAGCAATTGTATTTGCACTCTTTACATTCTACTCTAAACATTTCAAGTCTCCAAACTTGCAAAGCTTGAGATTTTTGTTCCAAAGGGATCATAATGTTGCATAGTGTAAAGGGAAACAAAAGGCATAGGTGATTTTAGCAGAAAAACGGTTGTTTCAATTATTCTCACGATATTAGTTGAGTGAGGGAGAAGAGGACTGGCCAATGCATATTGATTGATTTAAAAATGCAGATCGAAGGGAGGAAGAGAAAGCAAAGGCTGCCTGAAAAGCTTGTGAAGTAGCTCATAGCAGAACATTATGATGTTTGTGCTGATTTAGTTGTACCTGGAGCAACAAAAGATTATTAATATTACTGTTTGAGTTTCCTCAGGTATCTGCATATGGGATATGGTTTAATGATAAGGAAAATTCCAGCCCTGGTGTGTATGATTAACTTTTATGGTAGTGGTGCTAACTTGCTGTCTTCTTTATCCACAGTTTATTCTAAATAAAATTTTGCATTTGGTGAATACCCACAAGTGGATGATAGCGTTCAAATTGCTTAAAAAATATCATTTGTGGCTGGGTAATATTTTAGAGTATGTTATTTCATGCTTTTCTTATCTGTATGGTTTGACATTTTCCTTTCTCAGGCAAGATATATGGCAGGGCCTCGGGAAGACATGAAGCAAGACCAAGGGCACTATTCAAAAGTTTGGGATTCTTAACGCTCTCCTTATCGGTACACTCAATCCACCTTACCTCCAAAACTTAAGCTCTAGATAGAATTTCTATACCTGATTGAGAAGATAGAAGTGATATAGGGAGTGTGAAAGAAAATAAGTTTAGTATGAAAAAAAAATGCACAAGGAAAAAAACATTCTCCCTCTAAAGCTGAAAAGAGATTTATTGTGGCTATGCACAGTAGAGAGGTCTGTGACTCTGGGCAATGTGAATCATTCCTTAGGAACAGTGCAAAAGGAATAGCTGAATGGTCATTACTCTAGAAAAATTGGATCATTGGTCTGTTTGCATGCATGACACTAAAGCTACTAAGGGCCTGATGGCAGGGACAGTGGATGTCTTGTAGTAACATGTGTGCAGCTGTGTAATCTCAGTATCCAGAGAGTCCCCACTTCACTTCTTGTCTACAATAAGCTCCCCTGTGTCTTAGTACAGTTTAGAACTCTAAATCTCTGGTATGACTAAAGAAAAAAGAAAGGGTGAGCAGAAGAGGTAACAAAATAGAATTAAGATTATAATCTTAAGGATTCAGTGGTCAGATCTTAAGTTGAGCTACTAAAAATAAATGACCATTTCTTATATACCTACCTTGGTAAAATGTGGTTCAAAGATGCTCTGGGAGCTGGGGTGCACTGGCTTTCAGTGAGAGGCTAAATGGGAAGATCTCTTGAAGCCAGGAGTTTGAGACCAGCCCAGGCAATATAGTGAGAATGCATCTCTACAGCAAGTAAATGTTAACAAACTTACCTGGGTGTGTTGGTGTGTACGTATTGTCCCAGCTACCGGGCTTAGGTGGAAGGATCACTCGAGCCCAGGAGTTTGAGGCTGCAGTGAGCTGTAATGATGCTATTTCACTCCAATCTGAGTGACAGAATGATATTCTGTCTCTATAAAAACTAACAAACAAACAAAAGACATGCATACTTGCATGCACAGTATGTTAATGAGTGGCTAGGAGAATTAATTTCCAATTTTAAATGGTTTTGTCATCTGGATGGAGTACTTCTTTACAGTTCTTTAGGCAAATAAATGTTGATTATTTTCAGCTGTTAAAGTTGAGCTTCAGAATCATGTCAACATTGCTTTCAATAATTCAGTCTTCTTAAAACGAAAGCAACATTAAGAAATAACTCCATAGTATTCCATGGTGTATATGTATCTTATTTTCTTTATCCAATCTGTCATTGGTGGCCATTTAGGTTGATTCCATGTCTGCTATTGTGAATAGTGCTGCAGTGAACATTCATGTGCATGTGTCTTTATGGTAGAATAATTTATATTCTTGCTTATATGTAAGTGGGAGCTAAATGATGAGAACCCATGGACACAAAGAAGGACACAGACAATGGGACCTACTTGAGGGTGGAGGGTAGGAAGAGGGAGAGAAGCAGAAAAAATAACTACTGGGTACTAAACGGAATACCTGGTAATACCTGGGTGATGAAATAATCTGTACAAAAAAGCCCTGTGACACAAGTTTACCTATATAACAATCATGCATTTGTATTCCTGAACCTAAAAAGGGGTAAAAAAAATATAAAAAGAAACAGCTCCAAATAGAGTCATGCTTCAGAGTGTCCTGTTGTCTATGGGAAATTATACCTGCATGAAGTTCACATAATAGATACATCAAATCAATCTGTTAATTGTTTGATCAGACTAGGACATAGCCATATATGGCACTTTAAAGTTTGATTAGTTTTTTTTCTCTTTTCATACTATGAATTTGAGAAGGTGAAATGATTGGGGTGGAATGGAGAAGAGGTCAAAATTAAAAGGATGATGCTAAAAGACTGAAGCATTTCTCAAATTTAATATGTTTCTTTTCCTAATCAGAGAGTCTTAAAGTTCCTTTTGCATAAATCGGATTTTAGTGTCATGTATAATCTGATGGTTTTGTTGCCTAGCCCTTTCCTTTTACAACTGTCAATTTCATCATTATCTCATTGTACTTTATAAAGTTGCCACTCTTTTTTTTTTTTCCCAAATTATTGTGACTCAGTAATTATACATATTGTGTGTGTGTGTGTGTGTGTGTGTATAAAACTTCAGACATATTTTAATAATATTTTCTTTGGTACCAATTGGCTACAAATATCTTCATGCATCAGAGTATTTTAAAGGACACATTTTAATAATGGCAAAATATTAAATGACTTACCTTAGACTTTGTAATCTGACACTTTGAATCTGAAACATTATCTCTGTATGGTAAAATTAGTTAATACAGGTGTAGTACTTAGAAAAGTAACCTTAAGTCCTGCTAAATGTTATGTAAATGTGTGCTATAACCATTTTTTGATTATTTTTCAACTTTTTATTTTGAAATAATTTTAGACTCATGGAAAAGTTGCAGAAACAGAGAGTACCCCGTACACACTTCACCTAATTTGTCCTAATGTTAACATCTTGTATAACTAGGATACAATTACTGAAACCAAGAGTGATATAATTACTAATAGAAAGTCAATGGTTTTTGGTGTTAAAACACAAGCTATCTCATCCCACCTCATTGACTGTATAGTTTTAATATCTCCTATATATTGTGTATCCAAGCTCCTCATCTTCAAATTAGAAACTGGAGTGGCAAACTGGAGTGGCATTTCTTTGTTTACTTAGACCCCAACTAGATAATAGCTGCAATGTAAGTAACTCTTTAGACAGACATCTTAACATATGACCTTACTTTCTAAAAGTTAGGCAATTAAAGCCGGACACAGAAAAGCCTGAGCCCAATTTAATTGCTTTTGTTTGACTATTTCCTAAACTACATATTAGGCTGTTTTAGATAATTGTATACTGACTATATTTTCTACCATATTAATCAAGCATCTATTATAGGCCAGTCTGATAATAGAAAAAAATGATTTAATCTTTCCTCTTAGTGAGACTACAGCCTAGTGGATTGTCAAATGATTTCTCAAGATTGATTTGTGTGTAGGGTCAAATGTGAACCTGTCCATGGATCACAGGCAGAGAAGGAAGTAGCGTCATCTGCACTGTGCAGATACAGAAACAGTCTGAAAACAAATACTTTTTCAGTGTTCATATATTGAATGGAAAGCCTCATGTCTCCAATAAGCATCTCACTCGGACATTTATAGCTGAAAAAGTTATTTTATATAAATCAAATAGCTTTAAGACTATGTTTTATTCCCACAATCCTTTTAGAGGGACATGAGTGAGAATCAACATGCAGGACTTGCTTAATGTGAACTATATAAATAAATAAAAATTACAATAATTGAAGGGGCACTGAAATTTATTAAAATGAATCTATGTATAAGATTATGGAGAAAATGTCATTAAAATTAAATAGCAAAGTTTGTTTCAAAAGAAAAAAATTGGTGGGAAATCAACAAGTAATTTTCTTGCAAGTTTTTTTTTTTTTTTTTTTTTTTTTCCTTATCATTTAAATAGCCCTGTTGAGGGAAACACTTTTATTCTCAGGCTGCAATAGGACTTGTAAAAGCATATAAATATATATGGTGTGAATCGAAGCTTATATTTTTGAAGATATAGATAAGTATGTTTAGGGTGGACTAAAACGTGTTTTTGAATTTTTACTAATAACAGGTTATGATCTTAAAGAATATATGTTATAAGCGAAACCCTTGCTTCTACAGAATATCAGAGTAAAACAGCAGAAAGGCATACCATAGATTGAAGAAAGACTTGGCTCTTGGCTGGGATCAATTTCTGATATAATGAATTATTTTAAAATTTTTAATTAAGAATGAGAAAAGTGTAATTTTATTTTGTAACTAATGTCAGATGAAAAGGAATATGAAATCAATATCAGAATATTAAGACTTTAGGGAATAAGGCACTGATAATATATGAATATTGATACAATAAAACTAACACTTTGATTATCTGCTTCCAAAAGTCAATAAAAGCTAAATGATCTCTGGAAGATAGATATAAATGGGGCTCTTACAACCAAAATAAAGCACAGCAAGCACACTAACAAACACAATAAATCATCACCAATCTGAAGCTAACGAAAGTCACAGATTTTTTATACATACATTCTCAGTTAGTGTAAGTGAATTAATTGTTTTCTCAAGGTATCTTAATAACTTTTATCCTCATGGTTTCACTCCTTGAACATTCAAAGGGATTGGTCAAATGCAAAGTCAAAGCTGATGAACTGAGAAGCAATGACATACACTCAGCTGAAGGAGAATTTCATCTCAGCTGCAAGTAATCTTAGAAACTTTTTTATTAAAAAGAGCTAAAAAGTCAGCATTACAGAATCCTCATTTGGGGGTTATTTTTCTCATTTCAATTAATCATCTAAAAGCACAATCGACTGAACAGGCTTCCTTTGGAAATCCTTTCTCTGTGGCAATGTACCACAAAGCAGACAGTTTAACTAGATAATTTTATTAGGATGCAATTAACACTTGGAGCCCAAAAAAGCATCCAACCCATCTTTTTATTTAGATCAAGTGAAGAAACGCCACATAATGTTTCCATAGCAAGGTTCTGACAGCCAGCGAAGCGTTGACAGGCACTGTCCTCTGGTGACAAGAAATTACAGTATAAAGATATATTTAAAATCCCTATATTTGAATGAAATTAAATTTCGTTGTACAAAAATCCACAGCCCATCCTTTTCCAAAACAGCTAAAAAAAAATAAAAATTAAAAAAAAGCTGTGGGTCTTTTACTCAAAGTTTTAGAAGTGAATGTAGAGGAAAAAGGCTTCTTTATAAATTCTCTCTAAAATATTGCTCTGAAAGTGTTCGTAAGAGTAAGAATCACATTTTAGATCTAAATGACAGTGTGTTTTGTTATAACCGCACTAATTTTGCTTTAGATTTGACATTTGAATTTATGCTTCTGAATAGTCTAGAAATTGATAAAGCAGAGATTCAAAATTAATTTGGTAAGACCAAACAGTTTGGATATGAAGATAATTCAGTTAATACAAACATAACACACAATGCATTTTTTATCAGCTTAAAAAAAAAGTTTTATTTGGTAAAATGTGTTCTATATCTATTGAAGGCATTTGTTTTGTATCTATTCTCCCTAAAGTAGGTAAAGGGACTGAGAACAAATCAATGGGCATCATGGATCAATGTAGGTGGAAACCATAAAAATTTAGTAGAGTTAAAAATATTCACTATTCTTTGATTCATGTGAAATATTCTGAAACTTCCAGTCATATTGCCTATGCTATGGTTAAATGATATTTTTCACTCTAAAATTCCTATTGAAACCCAATTCCCAATGCAACAATGTTAAGAGGGATGGCCTTTGGAGGAAGTAGTTACATCCTGAGGGCTTCCCCCATCTTGGAAGCAGAGACAGCAGCCTTCACCAGACATGAAACATAATAGCACCCTGATGTTGAACTTCCCAGCCTTCAGAAATGTGAGACATACATTTCTATTATTTATAAATTGCCCATCCTTTGATATTTTGTGAAAGCAGCACAGACGACAACAGAAATTGGTACTGAGAAGTGAGTGTACTGCTGTAACAGATACCTGAAAATGTACAAGCATCTTTACAACTGGGTAATGAGTAGAGGCTGGAACAGTTTTGAAGTGAATTCTAAAAAAAACACCTTCAGAAAAAGCCACAGAAAAAGTCTGTGTTGCCATGTATGAAGCATTAAAGAAAACTCTGGTGAGGGCTTAAAAGAGAGCTGCAGAGAAAGCATTGGTCCTAGAGATTATAGATGTAGTCATTAACAGAAAGTTGGTAGAAACATGAAGAGTAAAAGCCATTCTGGTGAGGTCTTAGACAGAAATGAGAACTATTTTATTGGAAATTGGAGGGTTCCAGGGTACCCATGGGAACTTGGGGATCACTTCCCATGGCTACCTCAAGTCTCAGTTCCCCACATTTCAATGTAGCTCTCCTTGACCACGCCAGCTGTGGCTCAAGAATGCCCAAGTGTTATGCAGGCCTCAATTTCAGAGGGTACAAGCAGTAAGTCTTGTTGGCATCCACGAGGTGCCAACTCTGCATGTGTGCAGAGTACATGAGTTGTGGAGGCATGACTTCTCCACCAGGATTTTGAAAGTTACTCAGTGAGTCTCAAGGCCCAGGCAGAGATTTGTCACAAAAGTGGGTCAACCTCATAGTGTCCCCTCTAGGACAATGTCTAGCAGAGCCCTGGTTAGGGCCACTGCAGAGAGCCTCAACTATGGCAATGCTTAGTGGAACCATGGTGTCAAGGTTGTCCTTAAGAACCCCGACCTGTAAGGCTCCCAATGTACCATGCCAGCCTGGGTGAGCTGCGGGCACCTGACTCCAATTCCTGATATATGTGGAGTGGCTGTATCCAACAAATCCATGAGAGCAGGTCCACTAGGAGCCTTAGGTTTCCAACCCATGCCTCAGTCTGTCTGGAAGATTACACATGGGGATGAAGATTATTCTCAAGCATTGAGATTTAATATTGCTTTCTCTGTTGGGTTTTGAACTTACTTGGTACCTGTTACCTTTTTCTTCTTGCCTATTTTTTTTTACGGTATGGTAGTGTTGAACAGGTTTAGAAAATGTATGTCATTTGATCACAGTTAGACAGCTAGTAATTGATTTGACCATAGTTTTGTGTCTGATGAAGTGTTCACACATGCACACATGTACACACACACACACAGAGTGTGTACACCTGTCCCTCCTTATTTGTGGTTTCACTTTTCATGGTTTCAGTTACCTGAGGTTAACTGTGGTCCAAAAATATTACATAGATTTCTAGAAATAAAAATATTCTAGATTATAAGTTGCACACAAGTCTGAGTAGCATGATAAAATCTTGTGCCATCCTGTGCATCCTGCTCAAAATTATTCCTTTGTCCAGTGTATCCAGGCTATCTACACTACCTGCCTATTAGTCACTTAGGAGCCATCTCAGTTATCAAATCCACTACCACAATATCACAGCATCTGTGTTCAAGTAACCCTTATTTTCCTTAATTTTCAATTTTATTATTAGTGATTGTTAAACTTTTGCTCTGCCTAACTTATAAATTAAAATTTATCATAGGTTTATATGTATAGGAAAAATATAAGATATACAGGGTTCAGTAATATCTGCAGTTTCAAGCATCAGCTAGGGGTTTTGGAATGTGTTCCTCCCAAATAAGTGAGAACTACTATATATTCTGAAACATGCACTGGGAAATATGAGTAAACTAACTGGCATTCAGTGACAAATTCAATGACAAAGAACAAGTTGTCTATTATCTTCCCCCATCTTCCCTTTAAATTCTTCTCAGTTTCCCCTTCACCTTATTCTCCAAATATATGAATAATACATTGTAAGGTGTTAACTGAAAACTGTTACTGACAATGATGTCCAATATGGGTCAATATGATCATAAATCCACAGATATGCAGAATACATGCTTCATTCTTTCTTCCTAACAATTATGAACCAAAAAACACAAATAATTTTCTGGTGAACATGAAGCAGTACATATGTGAGCATCATGTACTCTCTCATTTGTCCAGTCAAAAATATGAATTAGGGCTAAGGATAAAAGTAGGTCTTAGAGACAATGCAAAGAACACAACAAACAAGCTCCCTACACTCACAAGTTCCTACTATTATAACATGTGTAATGTGTACCAGTTATTACACATGTAGCATAACAAAAACGGAAGTAAAAAATTCTCCAGGAGGAAAATAAGCATCTCAGCTACTCTGGGAATACAGGGAGCACTTCCCTGAAGAAAGTAGCATTGAAATTCAAAATTTTAAAAGAATAAAGAGCATTACAAGAGAATCATGGAAGGAAGAGTGTGCCAGACAAAAAGGACAGCTAGGGGAGTAAATGGAGGAGGTCATAAAAGAAGATAACGGCAGCCTAGGTAGCTCCAGGAGAATGGCAAGCCATACAGCTTTAGAGGAAGACCAGAACCAAGCAATAGCGGTTTTTTTAAAATATGAGAATATTTTGAGAATGGGGGTCCACTGAAAGCTTGTAAGCAGTGATTAGAACAACTGATTCAGACTCCAGTTGCTGAGTACAGACAGGAGACAAGCAAGGATGGAAACAAGGAGCTCATTTAAGAGGATACTGACACTACCAACCAGAAAAGATGATACTTTGAACTATAGCAAGACAATGTTAAAGGAGGCTGTAGAAGATGGCTCAGATATGATTAGATTATTGAAGATGAGAAGAGGGAACAGATGTGGGTCACTCCCAAGATTGTGACTGCAGTGATTAGATAGATTGTGGTGAAACTTATTGAGGGTAGGGATGCTGGAGGAGGAGGAGTTTTGTGAAATGGTTAAGTACACTTTATGATATATATATGTGAGACTTTTAGAAGGTGATTGGGTGGAGCCCTTGTGGATTAGATTAAAGCCCTTATTAAAGGGCTCAAGCAGGTGAGTTAGTTTTTTTTTTTTTTTTTTTTTTTTTTTGCCTTTCTGTCCCTTCTACAGTGTAAGGATACAGCGTTCATCACCTCAGGAAGATGGAGCACCAAGGCATGATCTTAGAAGCAGAGAGCAGCCCTCACCAGACACCAAATCTGCCTGGGCCTTGATTTGGACTTCCCAGACTCCAGAACTGTGGAAAATAAATATTGTTGTTTATATATCATGCAGTCTCCAGTATTTTGTGACAGCAGCATCAATGGAATGAATTTGAAATGTATCCAAATTTGTTAGAATGATATTTCACAGCTGTCATCACAGTTATGGATACAGACAATTGGCTAAGCACTGGAAGTCTGCCAGTTCATACAGTACCCTTATATTCCCTGTGAAGAAAGAGAGATGATAAATCTAAACATAAATTATTACTTTGTGTGTGCCTGATAAATTCATAAAGCATTCTTTGGTAGATTCCATGTGAGTCTCACCCCAGGGATAGGCACCTTTTATATGGGATCTCTTTGGCTCAAAAGAGTTGTATTATAGGTATACTTTCCTGCTAAGGATAAACCCCTGAAGATCAATTATCTGTAGTATTCAAAAATTGTTCTAATCATAATGCAGATATGACAGGCAGTTGGCAAGGCATTTTGTTTATTGTTGGCTGGTATATACTTCTGTGGCGGGAGTACTTTCTGGAACTGCTCAGATTTCCCCTTTTTAAGAGTAGCTCTAACTGACCCAGCATGGGAAACCGAAGACCATTCTGACATTAGTTTTCCCAGAACAAAGCGAAATCAACACTGTGTTAGATAGAGCCTAAGGGAATGACCCAAGGGCAGATCTCACGAAAGCCTGACAGGACCTATGCCATCAGCTTCAGATGCTGCCTTTGATAGTCTGATGAATGTTATGAAGGTGTATAGTTTTGCATATTTTCTAGACACAGCATTATTTATAAGCTGATAAATAACCATTGTTTAGACATTGACTGTTTAAAATTACATGTTATCAAGTAAATTGCTTTGTTCTTTTTAAATAGTGGTTCTCAATGCTGGCTGTGCATGAGAGTCATTGAAAGAATTGCTTAAAATATACAGGTATCCAAAAGTCATCTCTGAAAAGTGTAGCTCAGTGTAACTGAGGTAAGGTGTGTGTGGTGGTTAATATTCAGCATCAACTTGATTGGACTGATGGATGCAAAGTATTGTTCCTAGGTGTGTCTGTGAGGGTGCTGCCTAAGGAGATTAACATTTGAGTCAGTGGACCGGGAGAGGCAGACCCACCCTCAATATGGGTGGGCACATCTAATCAACTGCCAGCATGGCTAGAATAAAGCAGGCAGAAGAAGGTGGAATGACCTGACTTGCTGAGACTTCAGGCCTTCATCTTTCTCCTGTGCTGGATGCTTCCTGCCCTAGAACATCAGACTGCAAGTTCTTTAGCTTTTGGACTCTCGGACTTACGCCAGTGATTTGCCAGGTGCTCTTAGACCTTTGGCCACAGACTGACGGCTGCGCTGTCGGCTTCCCTGCTTTTGAAGTGTTGGTAGTCAGACTGACTTCTTGCTCCTCAGCTTGCAGATGGCCTATCTTGGGACTTCACCGTGTGATCGTGTGAGTCAATTCTTCCTAATAAACTCCCCTTCATATATACATATATCCTCTTAGATCTGTCCCTTTAGAGAACCCTGACAAATACAGTGTATAAGACCCAGGACTCGGTAGTCCAAGAAGTGTAAGGAGTGAAAGGCCCAGGACTATGTATTTTTGGTGTCTCACAAGAGTTTCAGATGCTGCCTGGGAGCATATTCATATTTCCTGCTGAGAGTCAGTAAATGCTACCAAAGCACTTGGCTAATATCCTGTGATAGTTTCTTGGTGGCTGTATCTGTGGCAGAAGTCCTCAGGAGAATGATCTTTTTACACATTTCAAGACTGCAGAGAAATACTTCCAATGCTGAAAATAAAAGTAACTTTTGGCTATAAAAATGACTCAAACCCAGCCCTCTGAGGCAAGATAATAAATCTCTATGAATTTGTCCCTGAGGAAATACTTTCATTTTCAGAGCACTTTGCCATTTTTATAATGGGGGAAAGAGCAATAAAATGCTTGTGGCAAAACAGCAATTCAGAGCTGGACTTACTGACTTCTCTTGAATGAAAGTTGATGGTGTCGGTGAAAATTGTCCCTCCCCTTTGGACACCAAAGAAGGAATAATGTTGTCATATTCTTTCCTATTAAGTGCAGTAAAGATATTTCAGCTTTGGGAAAGAGAAATATGCAAAGTCTTAATATATTCATGTACCTATTTTGTCATTTTAATAGAATAATGACAAAGTTGACATTTAATGAGAAAATCCCTTCCCTTTTTTGTCATTCCTAAGGATGTTGGGTATGAATCCTTCATCACATGGAAACCCAAGTAATACTGCTTCACTTCTAAGAGATAACTTCTACATAATTTTTAGATATGCTTGTAACTGTGAACAAGTTCTTTAAACTCCATCTCAGCTTCCTTATTTGGGAAACTAGGGTATTTGGTGATATTTTCAAATTATAGATAAAATTTAGCATGCTGTATTTCAGGGTGCAGCAAACTACAGTCCCCAGGCCATAGCCACTGACCACCTTCTTTTTTGTAAATAAAGTTTTATTGAAAGCCATGCTCATTGATTGATACATTGTTTATAGCTGACTTTGCTTTACAACAGCAGGGTGTAGTAGTTGTGACAGAGATCTTATGACCCACAAAGTCTGAAATATTTGTGATATAGTCCTTAGAAAACATTTGCCAAGTCTCATTTTATACTGTTGGTTACATAATATCTAACTGAAAATTGCTTTAACTGTAATGGATTAATTATTTCACATATCCAGATATAGGTGGTTCCTTAAATGATAGTTACTAATTAAGGAGGCTGGGCTTTCTTTGAACTCTTATATACATAGGGCTGACCTTGCATTCATTTCCCAGATCCTTCTCTGAGATTCTTCAAGTCATATGCCTTCTACCGCTGCCCACAAACCGGAAAGCCTCCTTGGAGTCATTTAAGTTTCAAACTGTGAACCTGCCTCACCTAAAGGATATTCCCTTAGTAATAAAAATGTAAGCAAACAAGTCATATTTATACCTTTTTTCATAAAACAAATTAGGTCTGAATATTTTAAAATTCTAATTTTGTTTCTAAAAGTTTTTAGAACACTTACCATGATTTTATTCAAAAATAAATTTTTGCATCTCAGACAGCCAAGGATATTTTCCCAGTTTCTCCTTGGGTCAAGATAAGTTTTATTTATTTTTCTACTTTCACTGCATTAATTTAGGAAAGAAATAGCATTTTATTAACAAACAATTGTTTGGTTATATGATTTTCTCTTTGAAACTGACATAATTTTGCAGGTTAATTTTCATGAATGATGTAATTAAATTAAATTAAAACTAAGATTCTGCCCAAAGCTGCATTATTAGAAAGTACTTTGAAATCAAAAACAATTACTTATCTATGGCTGACAACTGATTCTATTAGATTATTCCGAATATTTTATCTTAGAATTGAGAAAGATTTACAAATGGACAAACATTTTTCAGCAAGAAAGTAAAGCGAATAATATTTCCAAGCGTAAAATTTTATGTCTATGTATATTTTGATAAAGCAAATTAAATAGAAATATCGTATTATTGAACTTGTTGATTGGAGTATATAGTTTATCCTCTAGCTTTAGTCAACTTAAATTCTAATGGGTGGACCACAATAATTTCATGTATCTTACACAATTTCTCTATACAACTGTGTTGATGCATAAATACATATTTAAATAATATTTATATACAGTCTTTATCTGTATATATTTTGGCTGAATGTCTCTGATTAATAGATCAATCTTTAAGAATCAACTAAAGACCAATGAACTGAATTAATAAAATATGTATATATACATAATTAGGAGAACCATGGCCTACTGGTTAAGAGTAAGGGCTTTGAAGGTATATTTCACATGTATTTGTTAGCCATGCAGTCTTCTAAATTTCAGTTCCTTTATCTGCAAAGTTGGATAATAAAAGTGGCTATATTGAGTTGTTTTAATAATTGCAAGTGTAAATGTGTATAAAGCACTTAGAATGATACCTAGCATATAGTAGGTGTTCCATAGAAGTAGATTACTATCATCATTATTATAATTGCATGTTGAAGAAGCAAAGAATAAAACAAGTACTAGCCATACTTCAAGGTAACAGAAACTATAAAATGTTTGTTAAAAAAGCATAAAAGTGTCAGATGTATAATGTGATTAAAAATATGTTTATTGCGGCACTATTCACAATAGCAAAGACTTGGAATCAACCCAAATGTCCATCAGTGACAGAGTGGATTAAGAAAATGTGGCACATATACACCATGGAATACTATGCAGCCATGAAAAAGGATGAGTTTGTGTCCTTTGTAGGGACATGGATGCAGCTGGAAACCATCATTCTCAGCAAACTATCGCAAGAACAGAAAACCAAACACCGCATGTTCTCACTCATAGGTGGGAACTGAACAATGAGATCACTTGGACTCAGGAAGGGGAATATCACACACCGGGGCCTATCACGGGGAGGGGGTAGGGGGGAGGGATTGCGTTGGGAGTTATACCTGATGTAAATGACGAGTTGATGGGTGCCGACGAGTTGATGGGTGCAGCATGCCAACAAGGCGCAGGTATACATATGTAACAAACCTGAACGTTATCCACATGTACCCTAGAACTTAAAGTATAATAAAAAAAAAGAAAAAAAGAAAAAAAAAATGGGCAAGAAATCTGAATAGAAAGTTCTCAAAAGAAGACGTACAAACAGCAAACAGGCATATGACAAGGTGTTCAGCATCATCGATGATCAGAGAAATGCAAATCAAAACTGTAGTAAGAGATCATCTCACTGCAGTTAAAGTGGCTTTTGTCTAAAAAACAGGCAACAACAAGTGCTGGCAAAGATGTGGAGAAAAAGGAACACTTGTACCCTGTTGGTGGGAATGTAAATTAATACAACCACTGTGGAGAACAATCTGGAGGCTCCTCAGATAACTAAAAATTGAGTTACTATATAATCCTGCAATCCCACTGCTAGATATGTACCTAAAAAAAAATCAGTATATTGAAGAGATAGCTGCACTCCTATGTGTATTGCAGCATTATTCACAATAGCCAAGATTTGGAATCAACCTAAGTGTTCATCAACAGATGAAAGGGTAAAGAAAATGTGGTACATATACACAATGGAGTACTCTTCAGCCATAACAAAGAGTAAGATCCTGTCATTTGAGACATGGATGGAACTGGAGGACATTATGTTCAATGAAATAAGTCAGTCACAGAAACACAAACTCTGCATGTTCTCACTTATTTGTGGAAGCTAAAAATTAAAACCATTGAACTCATGGAGCTAAAGAGTAGAGTAGAATGATGGTTATCAGAGGCTGGAAAGGGTAGTGGGAATGGGGGGAGGTAGGAATGATTAATGGGTACAAAATTACAGTCAGATAGAATGAATAAGATCTAGTACTTGATAGCACAACACAGTTACTACAGTCACCAATAATTTACTGTATATTTTAAAATAAAAATAGTGTAATTGGATAGTTTGTAACACAAAGAAAGGATAAATGCTGGAGGTGATGGATACCTTATTTTCCCTGATGTGATTACAATGCATTGGATGCCTGTATCAAAATATTTCATGTACCCCATGTATAAACATATCCACCTACTATGTACCCACAAAAATTTTATACACGTACTAATATATACATCTACTATGTATCCACAAAAATTTTAAAAACCCTGAAAACCAATATAAAAAGCATATTTTTATTAAAATGTAGCACATTAATGCATCTTATTAGATGCATGTATGTATAGATATATGCATATTTACATGTATATTAATATACTGGTATATTATATATTTATGTGTATGTGTATGTGTGTATATATGTATATATCTTATACATAATACCAGCATATTATTATAGTAGTACATACATAGATATGTGTGTAATATACATATACATATATATACAAGTTCACTATGATAACACTACAAATATTCTTTCTCTTTGCTTAAGTTCAATATGTAATAAAAACACGAAGATGAATTTAAGAGCTAAATAGATGGAGCTGTGGATACAATTACCATGAACACAGCACAAGGAGATAACAATAAAAAGAGTTGGTAAGAGATATGGGGAATAAAGTGAGATTTAGCATATGTCTAGTATGATTTCCATTATAAGTAGATAGAGTGAGTTAGAGTAATGTGATGAAGAGAAATAATTCAAAAAAAAGACTGAGGTGATGAATGAATGAAAGGCTGAAATAATGAAATAAAATGAATCTTCTATTCAATAGCTATACCAACTGTGATAAACGAAAAGTTAAGACATACAAAGGAATATATTAAAGAACCTAAATTGAGTAGAGGTACAAGTAACAGCATAGATACATTGCCAAAGCATGCTGTTGAGCTAAAAAAAAATCATGATGTGTCCAAAGGGTTTGTGTAATGTTGACTGTATTTAGATACAGTTAAAACCATAGAAAACAATTTTTTGAATATAAACAATAAATAAAAGAAAAAACTCCATCTTTGCTCATACTGTTTATGAATATGAATGTGTGATGAAAGTTTAAAACAATTTTGGAAATAATATACAATGGATTTAGTAAGGTCAAAACCGATATGAGATTTAAACTGTATCTCAAATATTTTGTCTTTAAATAAATTAAAAAAAAAAAACTGAGGCCAATATAGTAAAATATTAACATCTGCTAATTGATAGTGTTTGGTGCATAAGAGTGTGTTATATTCTTTTCCATACATTTAAAATATTTCACATTTAAAAAAATGTCCAGTTCTGAGAAGCTTTAGGATTTTAAAAATGATCATTCTTAAGAAAAAACTCCTGTGAGAAATTCATCATTAATTAGGTGATTAATTCAGAACTTTGGAAATAGGATTTTTTTTTCTTTCCAAAAGACCCAAATAAACTGGACTACGAGGAATGTATCTAATCTCTCAGAAAATTAAGGAGCTATGTCCATCTTGCCAGGAACTGAAACTGGTTCCAGAAAGTCTAAGAATTTCAGTGCTGATACATACTCCACTAAGGGTCATTTCAAGACACATTTATAAACCATATGCTCCAAATTCAACCTTTACCAGCACAATTATAAAATGATTTAATGTGGAGAGTCTATTAATAGTTTTCTTAGGAATTAAACATTTCTTCACTGAAAACACAAATGTTAAAGTTGAAGCAATGAAAACAACCACATGCAAACTAAATGATGCAAAATCATGCAAATGTTCTTTCTCTATGCTTCAGGGGAACTCCTTTTGTATATGTAATGATTTCACTGTGTTTTCAGTTTGCAACGCAGTTAAGGTTCAATGATAAAAGCAATTTTACAGGGGTGAGGGTTATGTGGAATATCACAGACAGGCGAGGCCTGTCTCTTCTGCTTTCATTCCTCTGTGTTGCTGTTGTACTGATACAGCAGGACTATTCTAGAAGCAGGGGGAGTGAGCACTGCACTTCTAGTGGTGTCACCTTTTGATCAGGATATTAGGCTAAAGTCCCTTTTTGATTCTGGTCACTGATGGAAGGAAGTTATCGAATTTTAAAAATCTTTCAGCATTACAGCCAACACAGTCTGTTGGTTAGTAGCACAGTGTAAAATGTAGATGACATAAATTAACTCTCTGCATCTTTGTTGTGTTCTTTTTTAAAATAGTTTTTAAAATTATATCCACACATATATATCCACTGAATAAAATTATCATGTACTCAAATATCTATACCTGTATCTAAAAGTTGCAATTACATCACTCAGGAGTAATCATTATTAACATGCTGTTTACTTATATACTTACACATATTATTTTCAAAATACAAATTGACTCATATTTCACAAGTAATTTTGTAATTTTAAAAACTATTTTGTCTAAAAATGTGTAGTAAATGACTTTCTAGATAAATACATATTTATTCATTTTTAACTGTTTACTACTGTTTCAATGTATTTCCATTGCATTTTAAGGTTTGGGGGCTCTGAACATTTTTGTACATATATTCTGCATGTGGAACAATGTGTAATTTTAGCATCCTATGAAAGAAACCTGCGAAGAAATAAAGCAGAGTACTTCTCAGTGACAAAACTTCTTTACTCTGACCTTGAGGAACTGATCTGAAAACCAAATCTCAATCATATTCCTTTTTAGAAAACATTACTCCAAACTTATTCCTGTACAAATGAATCCCAAACAAAAAGTTACTAGTTTTAAATTAATAAGACAATGTTATACTGCTACATTTTCTATAGCGCATAAATGCATGGCAATTGGAAGAATGGGCTCTTTAATTAAAAAGATGATAATGATGATAATACTGATTATACTGAGAAATACCGCTACTACTCTTTAAAAATACTAAGCCTGAGTTAACAGACTGTGAACTTCGTGAAATTAGTAATGAAATGACATGTCGTGAATTTTACTCAATTATATAAACTTAATGCCTTAATTATACAGTCTTTGTTGATGTTATTAACAAATAATATAATCAAAAGATTATATTTAAGGTGATTGACTATTTATGGTTGTGAACATTTTGTGAAAAATAACAAATATCTATTTCAGGGCTACTTCTCCCATATGCCATTATTCCCAGTATCGGGGTCATGTAAATAGCTACAAAACTTCAGCATTGTAGCACGAATGGGTTATAGAAATAAAAAATAGTGCTAAGTATATTTTCCTTAACTCTTGCCAAATTTCTATATCTATCTGTTTGTCTGTCTATGTATGTATGTATGTATGTATGTATCTATCTTTCTATCTGTCTATCTTAATAATGTTTAACTCACTGCATGTATATATCTTTTTACATGTAAAATGAAGACTTCCTGACATTATCAGATTGCTCTAAAAGCTGATACTCACCAGTTGTCTTAAGGAAGATCTTCTGAGGCAACATGCGAGGGTTATTGAAGAGGAATTTTATTAATAATAACTTTTATTAAAAGAATAAACAAAAGCAGTGCTATCGTAAGGTACTTTTTTCATTGCTCTTGAAGCCATGTAAGAGTGATGTGAGGAACAAAGGCCATTGAGCAATTTTCACCCAAGTAAGGATGAAGGCCCAGATCAACAGTGTTCTGCAGAATAGCATACTCTTATGTACTATATTTTCAATTACAACATATGGTATAATTGGAAAGACAAAATAATTATTAATTATAAAACACTCTTCCCCAGGCTATCAGAAATAAAACATTCACTATAGGGAGTATGCTTATGGACTCTGATCCAGTATTCCTGAAGATCAGTTACTCTAAACCTAAAATAAATGAGAATTAAAAGAAGTATTAGCTCTGTAGTTATAAATCAGTCTTAACATAAATTCCTGTCTCACTAAAAGGTCGAAATACTTCCTATGAATGTTCATAATCGGAAACAATTTGTGATGAGTTGTTCCTGGTTTAATGTTTTACTGCTTGAAAATGAAATATGCTTAAAATCAAGCAACTATGGAATTTAAAAATTGTTTGGAGTTTCTAGTGATGCCAGTAATGTTTATTGAGCGCGTACTATATACTAGGTGCTGTTCTAGTTATTGGAGACACTGTAGTGAACAAGAAAAAAATGCAGACCCTATTCTCTTGGAGCTAGCATTGAAGATAGAGTTAAAATAAATTTTAAAAATTAAAGAAATAAAAATACAATAAGTGCTGTGAAAAAGAGTAAGTTATATAAGAGAAAAAGTAAGTTATATAAGTGAAGAAGTTATATAAGAGATATAAGAAAAGAGTAAGTTATATAAGAGAAAAAATGATACATAATATGTGGTCAGTAACTATTTTCTGAGATAGCATACATAAATGATCTCAGCTAAGATCCAAAGGAGAAAACAGTAGGCCTGTAGTTATCTGAGGAAGTATATTTCATACAAATGAAATGGGCTACACCAACTCTAACTCTGAGGGAGGAGTCAGCTTAGCAAGTTTGAGAAAAAATATAGCTGGTATGACCAGGGCTGAAGTCAGAGTGAATAAGGGAGTATAAAACCTATATGCTATACAAAAGCTCAGATTTTATTTTTACAGAATGTGGAAGGCTTTAAGGACTTTGAAGTAGGAGAGAAACATCATCTGATTCATGTTTTGACTAGATGACACTGGCCACGTGAGGTAAGTATATCAGAGGGAGTACAAGGGAGCTGATATCACAAGCCTCTGGTAGAAAATGAGGTTCAGAATTGGAAACAAAGTTCATATAGGGCCTTACAATTTATTTTAAAAACTTTTTGCTTTCAGTCTAATGAAACCAAAAACTATTGGAAAGTTTTTAAGAGAGGAACTATAGGCCAGGCGAGGTAACTCACGCCTGTAATCCTAGCACTTTGGGAGGCGGAGGCGGGTGGATTGTCTGAGCTCAGGAGTTTGAGACTAGCCTGGGCAACAGAGTGAAACCCTGTCTCTACTAAAAATATAAAAAAATTAACTGGGCTTGGTGCAGTGTGCTTGTAATCCCAGCTACTTGGGACGCTGAGACAGGAGAATCGCTTGAACCTGGAAGGCAGAGGTTACAGTGAGCCGAGATCATGCCATTACACTCCATCCTGAGCAACAGAGCAAAACTCCATCTCAAAAAAAAAAAGAAGAACTATAGATTTTTAAAGGCTCACTGCCATGTGGAGAGTAGGTTGAAGGGGGTATACAGGGAGACCTGCTAGGAAGCTACTGTAGCATGCAGGTGAAAGTGGAGTTAAAAATGGGAGTACTTAGAAGCCACTTGAAATTGTGTATATTTTGGAATTAGAGACAAGAGGATTGCCTGATAAATTAGATGGAAGACGTAAAAAATAGAGGTGTGTCAGGAATGACTTTTAGGTTACTTGATTTGAGCAACTGGAAGGATGGAATAATCATCAACATGAAGGAGAAAGGTCATGGGTAAAGCAGGTTTGTGTAGAATGTTAGGAGTTAAATTTTATTTATGTTTAAGACATGTGCCTTAATTACCACGTGCATGGTGTTTTGCTCATGAAATTGACAAATAAGAGAAAATAATTCAAGTAGGCTAGTTATGGCCCTGCACCATACTGCTTTACTGGGTTTAGTATAATAAAATAGAGCAGATTTCACCGTAAATATAGAGCCTCTTCCATGATTGCAATCAGTTGCCTGAATATTGATTCTATTTAGTTTCTCATGTCAAATGTGTGTATATATGTGTCCTGAGTGATTTAGTGACTTGATTTCTAAAATCCTGAAGGTTAATAGCCATAGCTTGTGAAATAAAATTTATATCTACCAATGTTGTGCATATGGTGAATATAGTGAAATTAGCCATTTATTCACTATCAATGGATATACAAAATCACATTATAATTTTCTCTGACGCCTAATGAATGACCTTAATATTCCAAGGGATTTCATTGTGTGCCTAGCATTGACTTTTTATTGTATATATTTTTATATATTCAAACTACATAAGTAGCTCGAATGCAGGTAATGATTTTCATTGGGGAAGGGAATTTTCAAATATGAATAAGTGCTTTAAAGGAATGAAATTAAAATCACTACATTGATTTGCCTTAGATTTGCAGGTTGAGCTTCAATCATCATTCTTGAAACAAAACCAGTATGATTTGTCATTACAGTGATATACACTGTCAGTATTGTTCCCCTCAGTCTGCCATAAAATATTTCTACACAAACCTAACGCTTGTTAAATTATACATGACTATTCCTTTTGACTTCCTGTTTTATTAGATATGGAGATGATTCAATTATAACGTATTAGCTTGGAGCAAAGCAGTCATATGGTGCACATTGTACCTTGAGATAAGTAATTCTGGCCAACTTATTAATTTATGCTTTTTACATATACTGTCTACTTAAAATCCATCTATTAGATAAATAAACTTCAAGTAACATATAGAAATCTGTTGACTCGGTTAAGTTGAGTTCAGCCAAGTAAAATGTCGGAAGATTTAATTAAAGCTTATCTACAGCAATGCTGTCAAGTGAGAAAAACTGGATCCCAGAGCCTCACAAAACAGAAGTTCTCATGAGATTTGTGGGTTGTAAGACCAGTTTTCTGTGTCTTTTCTACAAAGATCAAGTACAGAATGGCATGATAAAAATGAAAGAGAATTAATTAATAATGATTACAACTTATGGATCTGAAAGGGTTCTATTCACTGTTTCAGCACACTTGGTTTATGCACTTTAGAATGGAGAACATGTAGTAGGCATAGTCTGTATATTTCTATTTATGTTATGCTTATTGCCATGGATTAAACCTAAAGAAGATCTTTAAGGTCACAAACATTTTATGACTTATAGTGCATCAGAGGGAGACAGAGAAAGTAAAATTATCTTCACAAAGACCAAGGACAAAGCCTTCAATTCCATAGTTTTTCAATTTGCTCTGCTTAGTCTCTCCAGGTTTATCTTCACAAGTTCATTTGAACTCTTTCCACCACGTGGTCTATGAACACTGGAATTTTTATCTTCCCTACATAGAGAGGTATTATGTAATCAGTGACTTGAAATAAAAGGGTTCCCCCCCATTTTTTTTTTTTTTTTTTTTTTTCTGAGAGAGGGTCTCACTTTGTCGCCCAGGCTGGAGTGCAGTAGCCTAATCACATCTCGCTACAGCCTCAAGCTCTTAGGCTTAATTAATCCTCCTGTCTCCTGAATAGCTGGGACTACAGGCAGGTACCATCATGTCTGGCTAATATCTTAATTTTTTTTTTTGTAAAGACAGAGTCTCATGATGTCACTCAGGCTGGTCTCAAACTCCTAGACTCCCAAAGTGCTGGGATTACAGGTGTGAACTACCAAGCCTGGCCAAGTTCTCATTTTGTAACGCTTTATTTTTGTTCAAGGTGGCCTTATATAAACCATGTGTTCCCTATAATCTTCTGATGTTTCCCATTAATAAAAATATTTCATCCCAAATTGTGATTTTATTCACTGATATTTATGCAAAGTATTTCCTTCAACTTCCCCTCTTTTATTTTACCTGATGAATTATTTGCTTGATTTTATTTACATGTATTTTCTCAGTTTGATGGAAGTATAGCAGAAATATAAAAATTGTATGTATTTATGACGTACAATGTGATGTTGTGATATATGTTAACACTGAAATAATTGGTACAACCAAACTTCTTAGCATATTTATCACTTCACATAGTTACCTTTTGTGTGTGGTAATAATACTTAAGATCTACTCTATCAGCAAATTTCAAGTATATAATACATTATTACTATTTATGATCATGCTGTATATTAGCTCTCCAAAACTTATTCATCTTATAAATGCAGCTTTGTACCATTGGATCATATGTCTTTATTTCTCTTAGCCCCAGAACCACGGTAACCACCCTACTACTCTCTGTTTCTATGTTCTTTATTCTATATCTATGTTGCTCATTTTAATGTAGGAAAATATTAACCTCTGTATTCAGAGAAAAAGAGAACTCTCAGAAATAATAAAAAACATAATCGAGTTTAAAGGAGAATAATAGATATCAGAAATAACCTAATATGATACATTTAGACAGCAAAGATGATTTCTTATTTTCTATGGGAAAGAAATAATGGCAGGCATAATCTGATACCAGGGAAGTTAGGACTAAAGGATGTCACATCCTTTAAAACTATGTGAAACTACATTGAGAGTAAATGGATGTGTATTTGGAGATGGTAATGCCTAACCATTACTGACATAGAAAATTTTAGGATGCCATGAACTATCTAGGAACATAATACGTTATTACTGTTGGGCTAAAGGTAATGTTTGTTTATCTGTTTTTTTTTTTTTAACCTGCATTAATTTATTAACTTGCTTAGGTCTTTATAATTAAAATATTGATGTTATTTTATTATTATGCACATTTGTTACTTTCTTTTTATTGACAATTTTCAAAAGATTGCTCCAAATAACAGGTTGCTTCATTGGGTGAACTCTCTATATTTTTCCTGATTAATTTTACATATGCTCCTTGATGGCTGCAATCAAGGAATGTCTTCACACATAGAAACTTACTCCATTATTTTTCTTTTCCCAGCTGGATAAGAAAAATTACCTTATTCAATCTCTGGTAAATTATTCCAAGAAGTCCATTCCTTCTATTGGCTTATAGTTCTTGGTGTCATTATTGCAGTTTCCCCCCTTACTTTTAATTGTTAATTTGTATTTATTAAAAAAGAAATTTATGATAATAAGGAGTACAAAGCAGGCGATCTTTGTAGCTAGCAATTTAGCTTTTACATTAATTTAAATTTATTACAAAGGAAATATATGAAAATTAAGTTATAGAAACAAGCAGAAAATAAAAATCATACATGATTGCTTTATTCACCAAGAGAATAACATTTCAGCATTTGTCTTATAGTAGCCTTTCTACATTTCTAATAACACATGTACACATATACACACCACATACAGAGAAAATAATGTTCTCAGTACAGAAGCTGAAGAAGGCAAAATCTCTAGCTTTTATTGCTTTGCTGCCTCAGGTATTCACTTTTATCTTGGGCTTTCATTCTTTCTTGAGGGTGTAAAAATGTTAGATTTTGGTCTCTGTCACTCTGGGACCTTAGAAAATATAAGAGACTGTTTTTGAACTAATCTTTAGGCACTCCATGCCACTACATCTGTCACTCCTAGGTCATCATATGGTTGTTGAGAAGATTTTGGGGGGACAGGTTGTTCTAGATCCTAGTATTTCATGGACTCCCCTAAAGAAGAAAGATACACATCTCATTTGTGCTCAGATACTCAAACTCGTGTACCAATTTCATAATCCCTTCTTCAATAGATGAAGTCTGCAGAAATGTGGGGCTGGGGAATGGGTACAGGGTACGGGGTATAGGACTTCTCAGTACATTCCCTTCTGCTTCCCAAACCCAGAGGTTATGGAAAATCTCATTTATGTGATAGCATATACTACCTCTTCATGTACACCATATGGCTTATCTTGGAACTTTGTAAGGCTGAAACATTTAAATAATAAAAAAAAATCAGGTTCTTGTCACACAAAAACTTTTCCTCATGGCAATAACTAAGAATTTCAAGCTTACCTAGAATTTAAATGTCATGAATTAGCTTATTTTGCAGTAGTATATGATAACTTATCATCCTTTCTCTACAACATTTTAGCACAAACTCCCAGTTTTGTTGCTGATAAAGGATGTGAAATAGAATTAGATAACCAATAACCGAACTTTAAAAAATGCTTCAAAATGCTATTCCTATACTTCGTCTCTATGTATTCCAAATATTTCCATTTTTGAACGATCATCTGCAAATGGCCTTTTGTAACACGTTTTTATGAGTTAACTATGTATCATAAACATCTCTCTGAAAGACTTGAAGATGGCTACCTATCAATTATATAAATGTAGATAATACATGTGTATAAATCGTATTGGTCATTTGAAATTAGGCTTATACATCCATTGTGTTCCATTTAGGTTTTTGTTACCACCTATAGCTTTAAACTCACTTTGATCTCTTTTATTTGGGTAAGGTTTTATAAAAAGAAAACTTTGTGTATACTTTGTGTAATAATTATCATATTTTAATACTATGAGGCCAACATTTTAAAAAATTTTCTAAAACATTCTGAAATTACGTGAATGTGCATATAAGTAAACTTTTTGACTGGAACAACATATATTGTTTATTAAAATGAAGGAAATAATTAGTCTGAAGATATATCATTAAAATAGTGTCCCTCAATCAAATGGTTCACAATAGCACTGAAATATGTTCTTGTTGATTTATACAACATTACATTTTGCTGTGTTGCTGGGTTTTTGAAAAATGCATAATTTGTGACAGTTTTTAAATACAATTGCATACAGTAAGCTCTCAAATTTTAAAGCACAATGAGAATATACATATATATGGTAATATACAGTTTACTCTGTAGGCAACAGATTAATCTGTATTTTAAAACTTTGGATGTAAGATATTAGGTACAATTTTAGTTTTTTTCTTTATTAAAAATCAGGGAATATGTATCTTTAGTGATTCTAGTTGAACTAAATCTAAGCAGTTGTTTCAATGGTAGTAATCTGATACATCTCTTGACAGATTCTACTTCAGGGAAGTAGAAACTATCCATAAAAGCTTTCACTGATTTTTCTTATGAACTTTTGTAAAGTTCCATCTTAATTTTCTGAAGGAATAAAAGTGAGAAATCTTCATATGTTTCTGTACTTTACAAGGCTCTAGACATACTTTTCAAAAGGTGGAAACTTTTCATATATGGGCACAAGTTGCCTTACTGCATTCAGTAAACATACTTGAAGGGTGGTTCCATTTACTGGAAACAAGGCAATTTTCTATGAGCATTTGAGATCTCTTCTGTTAGAACGTGTTTAAGAGTCAGATGGGCTTTCTTGTGTGAAAAGCATTTTCTTAATGGGTGCTTGCTCACAATGCTATGCTACAGCTCTTGTTGCCTTAGAGACAGTGGGTCAATGGATAAGTAAATGGGTAGTCTTGAATATCAAGCCAATGAATAATCCATTTTAGTAAACTTTGCCTCTCCCAGAGGCAGTGCCTTAATAAGTCAACACATTTTTATAGACTTATTTGAAAAAAGAACTTTATGTTTACTAAGTGCTTTGATATACATGGACAAAATACAAATAATCCAATAGTAGCATAATTGTCTATCTTGGTAATAAAATAATTCAGAGCTATATATAATAAATTTGGTAAACGTCAAGGAAAATAAACTGATTTCAGAAGTTTTTTAGGCTTACTTTTAAAAATCACAAGTAAATGTCATTGCCTTTATCATGGAGAACACAAATTCCCTTCAAACTGATAATTGGTTGAAAAATGTCAATTGATTTCTATTCTGTTGTTACAATTTTAATAATAATTTATAAACTAAGTTAGACAGAATACCCAAAACAACTCATGAAACCCATATCCACTTATCCATGTATATATATTTTATGCCGTCATATAATGGAATACCCTTGTGTAGATATATAACACTTGCTAATGTTTACAAAGGATAAGTTCTCATAGAATATACCTTATAAAATATAAATTTAAAGACAGTATTACAACAAAAATCATTGGAAATCACTTCAAATATGCTTACAGATGCTCCTCAACTTATAATGGAGTTAAATTTTGATAACCCATCATAAAATATCATTAAGTGCATTTAATACACCTACCTACCAAATATCATAGCTTAGCTTAGCCTACCTTAAATGTGACTCATAACATTTTCATTAGCCTACAATTGGGGAAAAAAATCATCTACTACAAAGCTTATTTTTTAATAAAGTATTGAATATCTCATATAATGTATTAAATGCTGAACTGAAGGTAAAAAACAATGGTTGTATGGGTACTCAAAGTACAATTTCTATCAAATGTATATCATCATTTGATTAGGTATTTTTGAATTAAACATATACTTTGGGTTCTTATTAGAAATTCAAATTGTAATCAATAATGTGTCACTCCTTTTTGGTTCATCTAGCACTTACTAAAGACAGAAAAGTATATAAGAGTTTTTTGAGAAACCGTTATCTTTCTGGAAGAAATATTGTTAAAGAATAAAACGTAGGAAAGTGGAATGAGTTTAGGCTGAAGGATATTTTTGGATAACATCTGAATTCTTCAGTTTCCACTCTTAACTCTTAGGTGTTCAAACTCAGCTTCACCTACTAATAAACACAGAAGGACCATCTGTCAAAGTAATCTTTCTTATTATGTGAAGAGAGCACTATAAATTCTCCCCATGATTCTTTTTGAAATCAATTAAAAAATAATTTTTGATGGAAATATAATCTGGAATTAATCAGCAAAAACCGAAAAGAATAAAAAAAGGAGATGATTTGGAAGTATATGCTTTCAAAGGTAAGAGAAAACTGATTGTAAGTTAAATAAAAGAGATAATTTATTTGATGATGTTCCTGGCTCACAGATTCCATAATTCTGATTTCAGAATAAGAAGAAATAAATTCTAAATAATGAATAGCATAATTTACCAAGTTTCTTGATATATGCGTGTGTGAGTATATGTGTGAATTCTAATTTGATGGCTAGGATTTTGTACTGAACATTTGCTGATGTGAAAACCTTCATTATTTTCTAGCATTACTAGATACTCAAATAACTCTAAAAAGAAAACCTAGAACCAATGTTTACTTCGTTCACAAGTGTTTGTGGATGTGCATCCTGCCACAAAGCGGCTTCCACTTCCTCCTTGACTGCACATTCAACTTGGTCTGTTTAATGTTTCTTGGACTAAAAAGTCAAACCTGTTATAGGATGGGTTCACATTTCTCAATGTTCCTGCAAATTAAATGTGATGTTTGACAGAGATTTAAGCCGATACTCTTTCATTCCTTCATGACTTTTTTTTTTTTTCTAGTGAGTAGAGAATGAGGATTTATTAAGTCTAATTTGGAAAGATCCAGTGTTTTTTTATTATAGATGCCTAAGCAGACTCCTAGACTTCTTGGAAGAAAATAAAACAGATAAATTAGCTTTCCAAGTAGAGCTCATAACACTACATAAGTAGTTTGATAAAAGAAAAATTAGGACTGATTATTATAGAGTAAGAATGTCATTAAATTAAGAAATATTTGGTTTGCTATATTTTATTTACTGTTATATGTTCCCTGTCATCCTTACCTTATTCAAGTGATATACATTTCCCTGAGAAAGAAAAACTGTATTATATAACTGAAAATCTCCTTACTTGCTGCATTTGGGATTTTAGAAACACTTAGAATTGTGAAAGATTTGAAATAACAGAGATGAAAATATCCTACACAGAATGAGAAAAACTCTGCATCATTTTCTGTACACTTTTTTAGTATCAGCTTATCTAAAACAGGATTCTTCACTAACTGCCTCTGAAATTTTAAGTTTGTCTCTATTGTATTCTGCATTATAAAGCCTGTCTGCTTTCACTCTTCTAAACAAAATAGCACCGACTCTCATTTAAACAAGTATTTATTCTTGCCCTTTAGAAGATGCAATACAGGTGGTTGAAGCCAATAAAAGGAAGAAATATAGTTTAATGATGTAGACCAAGGAACAGGGTATACCTAGGATCATCGTACTTACTTTGTTAACAGGTCGTAGTCCATTTATTTGCATTATTATATTTTTAGCTATTAATCTAGAAAACGGAAATCACATATGCATCTCTTTCACGTGTGAGTGTATACACGCCCATGTTATAATGAGTTCGAGAGTGTGTGTGCGTGCATATGTGGAGGCTGTTGCTGGATAATCTGCGTGAAGTGTGTTTTTGTGTTTGTTTGTTTGTTTCCTGCTCACATGTAATTTCTCAATTCTGTACATAATTATTAAGTAAGTTACTCCTATTTGGAGGGGGATTCATTCCATTTATATAATATTCTGCTGAACCTATATTGTATTATAAGGAGTGTTTCACATATTAAAATGAAACTATGATTTTCAATACACACAAACAAGATCTGACAAGAACATTGGTATGTATAGTGATTCCTCTTTTAGATTTAATAATTTCCAGTCAATTTCTTGGTTATTATTGAGAATTATCCTGATTCCTCTCTAGAAAGAACACAATTTCCATTGAATTATCCCAGATGTCCCTCCTCTACTTTCCAACCCTATTCCATTCCAACTAGCTGCATTCCACCTTCTAAACAGACTTGCAGTCATCAGTGTGTTTTTCAGTATGTTCTTAGTCTGCAGAAATAAATGTGACATTTTCTAGCCATCACCTGGGAGCTATAAACCAAACTATGTGATCTAGAATCGACATTAATTGCTGTCTTAAATCTCCCTCTTTGGGAGGAATATATGGATAATATTTAACATTTAGCTGAAGAGTAGAAACATATCTTAGGAAATGCTCTCTTCTAGAGTCAAAGCACGTGTGTTTTGTTTGGCAATCTTTGTATAATTTTTCGTAGCAGATCAGTTTTTCTCCTTTAAAACTCTTTAGAATAACATATGGATGCACATTATAGTAGTGTAAAGTATTAGAGGGTTCTATTTTCTGTGGTTAAAAGAAATCTAACTCTGTACCCAATGAATTCTTATTATTGCAGATTATTTTAACCTCTCATTAGAATTGGCCAAAAAGTGAGAGATGCTAGACCATTAAACAGGCTAAAACAAAGGCAAGCAGAGTGGATTTTGGATATTATGGCTTTTTTTCTTACAGTTTCTTATGTATGAAGACACTGTACTTCTAGCTATGTAATTGCAATTTTATTTTCCCCGTCATGATATAGTTCAGCCATTTACATTATATTTTGGGGAAGTGGTTAAAAAGCAGGTTCCTGGACCGTTCTGTGTTCAACTCAGTTTTTTAGATTTACAACTTATTCTTCATTGGCCTCAATTTCTTCCAGTTTAAAATGGAGAAAGCAATGGTAAATTAAGAATTAAGTAGATATTATATTTTAATTATTTAGTGTAGTTTGGCAAATAATAAGTACTCAATAAATACTATATTTTGAATTGATGGTGATAATGATAATTTTGATGATGATGAAAATTACCTTAAAATACACAAGCAAAGTCAGTGAAAGTAAAGAATTATAGTGTTAAGAATCACGGGCTTCCAGTCACTTGTTTTTGATACAGGGAGTGGACTTAAATAATAACTAGTCATTATCTATGTAAAGAAGGGGGAGAAAAAAAAAAAAAAACTCTTCTATTCTCCTCTTCCCATTTAGAACCCAGACTGATTGCATTTAAAAGGAAGAAATGTGAACAGTATTCCATTATTTCTCACCTTACAGGTCAAAATTGGATTTTAAAGTAGGATATCGTATTTATATCTATAAGCCCTCTTCCGCTGGTCCTAGGTTCACCTTGTAGGCCTAAACAAATGATTGTTATTTTTACTTCAGGGGAAAAATGTCCATAGTAATGAGTTTTGAGACCTTTTAAGGAATTTTCTCTGATCCTCCCATTAGGTCAATGATGTTGACAATTAAATCATGAAGCATTATTCTTGTTGAAAAAGAGGTGAGTAAATGTGGTAGAAGCAGTTTTCTTGTTGATCATTCAAAGACAATTTAATTAGCTGATCATTACCTCTCGGAATCCAAAGCTAGTTAATTGGGCTATGGGCAGAGTAGAGTGACTTCCTTGACATGCATGCTTAGTTAGAGAATTACTTTAATCCCTCTCATTATCATAGGGACCTTGTAAGGCCTGGCAATCCTGAGATTCCATGGAGATGGAAATAATTGCTCTGATTTATTATTACACTTCTGTTTTCAGTTTTATGACTCATGTTTAGTCTTTTGTGTGCTAAATTTATAGAGATTTATTTGCCTAAAATATTACAATAAATCTAAGAGATTTGCTGCCATTTGTGAAATAGAATGGAATCATTCTGACTTGTTTTAAGGCAAAGTGAGAATCCTATTATGATAATTGTCTTTTTGGTCTTTAAAGGAAAGTATTTCCAATCTTCTAACCAATATTGCATTAAATTAACCTTTGTCCTTTTTCTAATGTCTCTAATCAATAAAGTAAGACAAAACTGTATTGTTGTTCTTATCCTGATTGGTTAGATGGATGTCAATATGTATATATTTCTGTGTTTAATCCATGTTATTACAGGACTCTTTAAGCCAAATAAAAAAGAAAAGGAAAAAGAAAAAAAAAAGGACAAGAAAAACGTTAACAACAAAATCTTAGTAAGACGACTTAATCCCTCAGTGGGAGGAAATATATAGGACTGGATGAGTATCCAGTTATGGATTAATGATCAAATAGTTATCTTCTAGGGGCAGCAATAAACAACTTTATCATAACTGATATAACAATTAAATAAAATACCTATTTCTGAATACCTTAAAATAAAAAATAAAAAAGCAACATATTGGAGCCACATCTAAAAATAATTCAGTTTCTAAATCAGACCAGATTGGTAGAACTGAAACCTCCACCATAAATATTTTCTTATTATGTGAATATATGTTTTTGTTGCAGTCTTTATAAGTATAAGGTCTATTACAATGTCTTATGATTATTTATGATGATAATAGAAAGACAGAATGAAATACTAATCCACTGCCTTATAAAATTAGCATTCACTGAAAATATACTATAGGCAGAAATATTGGAAAATGACAGAAATTTCAAGAAGACAAAGATATGGTACAGCTATTTAGAGACTCATCCCTTCATGGCATAAAATGTAAGCAGAAAAATTATAATACACCATGGACATTTACTAGTATATATAAGAACAAAGTAATATGGAAACCTAAAAGGGAAGCAACTCATTATTGATAGTGCTTGATACCATTGCTTATTCTGGTGCTTTGGCTGGACAGTATCTGCAACTCTGACCATCATGTGTATCAGTCAATATAAATAATTTACTAGAAATCTGGTGTTCATTTTTGTATAATAGAGATTACATTTTGTCTAAACAAAGAGCATAGATTATTGTATTTTAAATGTCAGCTCTTTTATTTCCATTGACATTTAATTTGGTAGAAAGTTAAAGGGATATTTTTACAGTATCTTCTTATCAACTTTGAAAATATGAATAGATTCATATATTTTTGAAAATGCAAATTGCTTCATAGAAGAATCTGTTAGAACATGTTATGTTAGGCACTCTGTCTTTATATATGTGCATATTTATCAATATCTCTGTGGCCAGTTAATGGAGTGGTTCAGAACACCATGCTAATAAGGTCAAAGTCATGGATGTGGCCTTCCTTCACTTTGTTACTTGGCCACAAATAGACTTTTCATTTCAGCTAGCCTTCTTGCAAATATCTGCATTTGATCACAAAAAGTACTTTAAATAAATCAATGCAAATTTAGCAGCCATACCCACACCTGGCATTGGACAAGTCACGCAGATAAACTTGTTTGCAAACAAAATGGGATGAAAAGAATGTCCAACAAATGCTGAGTATATATATTTTTAAAATCAGTTTGCAAGTCGTTTGAGGAGATGGTGGTACATCTCACTCTCCATGTCCCCTGCACCCACTAATGTAAGGTGATACATACCTACATTTTTATACACATCTACTGTATAGAAGAACAGCTATAATGGCCATTTTATTTTTTATTTTTATGTTTTGCTGTTGGAAGAATGGCTATAATAGGTTACCAACATTTGCATAGCAAATAAGCTGGAATACATAGTGATCATTTTAAAACTGACATTATTTGAGTACACATGTATAAGCTCATTTAAATAATTTTAAATATCAAAGTAGTCAATTTGAAGAAATATAGTTGGTTGAAAATTTAAATAATATAGGGGCTCAAAAAGAGAAAGAGACAATTGATTTCTTTTGAAGTGTGGTTTGAACTAAATACTTTTTAGTTAAGTAAACGTGTATGTTGTTTTGTGTTGTCAGTGTGATGTGTGTGTGTATGTGTGTGTACATATGGCAGCATACAAATCTTGATTCGCATATATATTTTATATATAAATATCTAAGTATATATATACATTTTATATATAAATGTTTTGTATATAAATATATATATATGTTTTGTTTTTGTTTTTGTTTTTGTTTTTGTTTTGAGACAGGGTCTCACTCTGTTGCCCAAGCTGGAGAGGAGTGGCATGATCACAGCTCACTTCAGCCTCGATCTCCTGGGCCAAGTGGTTCTCCCACCTCAGCCTCCCAGGTAGCTGTCACTACAGGTGTGTGCCACCATACATCCAGGTAATTTTTTGTATATAAAATGTTTTTTTATTCTTTGTAGAGATGAGGTTTTGCCATGTTGCCCAGGCTACAATCCTATATTTTTATTGTAGTGCATTGTATAATAGAAAAGCAAACCTTAATGGTTTAATTCATATTTGAGTTTTCTCTTTCTCTCTCACACTTTTTTTTGGTAAGTTCCTTTGTTAGAGTCTTTTGCTTCACATCTCGGCCTTCTCATCTGTAAACCAGGGATAATAATGTAAACACATCTGAATAAAATGGAATATTAGTGTTCTAGCTCTATTCTAAGACATTTTATGCTTCATAAATTATCATGTGTCCTAACTTCAAACTGCCACTTTATACCAGTTCTTCGTATCTCTAAACATTTTTCAGATATTTTGTCTATAAAACAAAAATATTCTTTAACAATGTGTGCCCTAGTTATATAACTCTATTATTATTCTTCTATCTAATACTTTCACTTCTTGAAAAAGTAATCTAATTCTTTCTTACATTTTTAATTCATATTTACACAAATTTACTGTTGGTGGCCTTAGCAAGTGCCTTTTAAAGGACTTGTGGGAGCCACTTACTAAGGTCACCAGCTATCTTATATTTGGCACAATTAGTAAAATAATTTTACGTCTTATCGGAGTCAAACTTGGTTGAAAGCATCTTGCTTTTAGAAACTTCTTTGGTGTCTATGAGACTATGCTATTTCCAATGTCTTCTCTATGAATATCGATTCCCATCTTCTTTTGATACCAGGACATTCCTCAGAGTTCCTCAGAATTATTTTGCTTCATTCTGCACCCTGTTTCTAGGTAATCTTCCCATTCCTGTGGCTTCTTACACTCAAAATAGACTTGTGGCTACCATTTCAGATCCATCCTAGATTTTACTCTTTCACCAAGGACATGTTCAAAAGCTACTCATTGGACATCTCTACTTGGATTTCCAACAGGCAACAGAAATTCAGCAACAGAAATCCCTGAAGCCTGCTCTTTCTTTTGAGGAAACTCTTCTACATTGAGAACACAGTTTTTCCAGTCATCACAGGACCTACTTACTCTTTTTATAAATTCATGATTCAATTAGTTACTAAGTTTTCTGGTTTTATCGCCAAGATACCACTTATAATTTGTGCCTTTCTATTTCTGTCACTAACCTCTTTAAATACACACTGATTTTCACTTTACAGAATATCCAGTCTCCTTGTGTATAACACTGCCCATCCCTACCAAACTTGCTTCCACAGTGCAGCTGGGAGATGTTCCCCAAACTAAACAGCTCTGTGTCACAACTTGTCTTGGTAAGGAGTCTCTCTGTACAATTCCCAAGCAAAACCCACTTTCAAATAGAAAAGTCTTTTTTTCTTACACTCTGCCCTAGATAAATTAAAGACTGTAGGCCTTAGAAATAAAGGGGATAATCAACAAGCAATATGTAAAGTGGCTGATAGCTTACATTATAGCTGTCAACTGTGTTTGAAATTTCAATGTGATCGTTGTCTTCTATTCAAGCAACTGCTTTTAAGAATATGGCTCCCGGAGGCAGACTATCTTATTGTGAATCTCTGAGTGTTGACTTAGTCCTTTTATGACTTTGAAGAAAATGATTTAACACCTGTGTCTCAGTTTCCTCAGTTGTAAAAAAAAAGTGTAAAAAAATACCTATTTTGTTTTGGTCATATCAATAATTATATTAAATATATATAAAACTCTTATCATTCTTTTAATGTCTGGGACATTGCGTGTGCTCAAAAATGACAAGTAGTATTTTTTAGAAGTGCTCTTTAAAGGATAGGTGCAGTTTTCCGTTGTTGTTTTGTTTTGCTTCTCCTAAAAAAAACTTTTTCCCCGAATGTCTGCATATACTTGATGCACTTGGGGAAAATAATCCCTAAACATCTGGTCACTTTTGATTTCACTGAGCTGCCTTTTCAATACCTTTCCTGACCACTCCAAAATAATAGTCAGAAATACATTCAACTAACCCTATATAATGAAGGGCACATTGGCAGTAAACCTTGACTAATCTGAGGCAACTAAAATAGGTTCTTTGGCCTACCACTCCTACTACCATTGCAAGCCAGTGCTACTGTGACTAAATTATCAAGAACCTTAAGTATCTTACCTTTTCCAACCATGTGTGAATGAACCAGCTTTTTAAAACCTTAATTGCAAGCAAAATTCTCCACCTCCTTTTTTTTGCCATCAGAATTCGCTGTAATTTGTCTGAACTAGATTTCAAGAAGAGTAAGAAATTACCTCTTGTAGTTTTTATTAACATCTGTGTATCAGGTAATGGGCTATGCATATACAGAATAAGGAGTCACCATTACTCTCCCTGGACTGGAAAGTGGTAATGTCGTATCAAATTGATATATTTCCTTAAATTTTTATTGGTTTCTGCTATCTTAGGTCAAAGCCCACATACCTTAGAATGGAATGTCATTTCTGACGTAGCCTGCCTATAATTTTCAGAAACATTTTCTATCCTCTCATACGTACCCTGTGTCCTAGATATAACAAGCCTTTACAAATCCTATAATGTATCATGCTTTTTCTTAAAGCACATCTTGCCTGTTTCTATTGCCTGCACCTTTTCTTCCTATCCCCTCCCTCTACGTTATTTACTAAAAATCTACTTATCCTTCAAAACACAGCCTGAAATTTACCTCCTTTGAAAAACTAAGAGTCTGCTTTTCTAGGTAGAGAACCATGCAGAAAGGGACCTCCTAAGCAAAACCGAGTGCTTCATTTCTACTGTTTTAACCTTGTATGTACTTCTGTTATAATGCAACTCAAGACTTACCTACATATCTAGCTCCTTTTCTTGACTGCGAGGCACCTTAGGCCAAAGGTTTGCTTAGTTTACTATTTAATCCTGCGAACTCCAAATATCTGAGACAGATCGCAGTTAATATAGAAAGTTTATTTTGCCAAGGTTGAGGATGTGTGCTTGTGACACAGCCTCAGGGGGTCCTGATGACATGTGTCTAAGGTAGTCAGGACACAGCTTGGTTTTATACATTTTAGGGAGACATGAGACACTAATCAATATACATAAGATGTACATTGGTCCTGTCCAGAAAGGGGAGAAAACTTGATTCAGGGAGGGGGCTTCCAGGTCACAGGTAGTTGGGAGATAGATGGTTGTATTCTTGTGAGTTTCTGATCAGCCTTTCCAAAAGAGGCAATCAGATATGTATCTGTCTCAGTGAGCAGATGCATGGATGACTTTGAATAGAATGGGAGGCAGGTTTGCCCTAAGCAGTTCCAAGAATGACTTTTCCCCTTAGCTTAGTAATTTTGAAGCCCCCAAATTTATTTTTCTTTCACAATCCTCAATGTTTACATGGAGTCAGAAAAGTAGGGACTACAGAAATGATGCTCAATGGGTATAAAACCTATTATTTTTATTTTCCACAGTGGAGAGAGAAAAATAATTATTGAGAAACTCAGAAGGCTACCAATAATAAAAGTTGGGTACACTTATATTGTGTGATAGAGTTATTAATTGGAGACTCTTGGAAAAAAATTCTCCAGTGTGTATATGTCTTTCATTAAATCTGTCATTTCTGCATGTCTATCGAAATACTGACTCCTTTTGTTTTGACCTATATTTTCAAGTATGTTTGTATAGTGAAGACACTTGGAAGATAGAGGTAGTACTTCCTTGTAGAACAAAGGGCAGATTTGTTTACTGTCTAGTATAATAAAGATAACATATACTTTTGGAGCAAACATCAGGCAGGTTTACTGTCTACTATAAAAGATTTGGGTTCTCTAATCATAGGCTTCCCATTCTATAACATAACTCATTGTGTGTTTAGGTGTTACCTGGCCCACTTTTACCTTCATACATTATTAAATTATAGGACCCATATTTTTAAAAAGTCCTATAAATTAAAATGTGTTTATTTTATATTAGTGAAAATGATACTGTACGCAAGTTTCTGAAATATGCAAAATCTACACTCAGCTTTTGTATCTCCTGTGCTCCCTGCCAGTGCCCATATAGTGATGACCACCGTCTAGGTTTATCACTTGAATGTCTGTCTATTATTTCTTTGTTTGAATGACTATTCAGGAGAAAAAAATACAAAGGTTAGTTATGAATATTAGCTTACTATTTCCTAAACTCTTATTTATTTTGCATGCAACCTAAATCATTGATTCATATTAAGTTTTGCAAACCACTTTCCATAATTCCAGACATAAAGTAAATAAGAGCACGCAACAAGCAACAGAAAAAGATGGGCTAACAACCCTCAAGTCTATCTTCTGTAGCAGACATTCTTGTTGTTACTTTTGGGAATTAATAACATTTCTTTTTCATAATCTTATAAAATTTCAGGAAGCTGAATTAATTATTCCCATTTTACAAATAAGAAAATTCAGTCATGAAATTGAATTAATATGCCCAAAATAAAAGAGCTTATGTAAGTAAGTAAGTAGTAGAAGCCAGGATTACTGGACTGCAAAATCCACCAAAATATAATTTCAAGAAATCTGTCTTTACCTGACACCTCACTCTTCTACCATAAATTCAATTCCTGCTTTTTCTCATCAGCTTCTCCCTGTTTTAATACAAATTTAGTATTTGGGGCCCACTTTATCTACTAGAGATAGTGTTGGAAGTTCTGGCCAGGGCAATCAGGCAGCAGAAAGAAATAAAGAGTCTTCAGTTAGGAAAAGAGGAAGTCAAATCATCCCTGTTTGCAGATGACATGATTGTATATTTAGAAAACCCCATTGTCTCAGCCCAAAATCTCCTTAAGCTGATAAGCAACTTCAGCAAAGTCTCAGGATACAAAATCAATGTTCAAAAATCACAAGCATTCTTATACACCAATAACAGACAAACAGATAGCCAAATCATGAGTGAACTCCCATTCACAATTGCTTCAAAGAGAATAAAATACCTAAGAACCCAACTTACAAGGGATGTGAAGGACCTCTTCAAGGAGAACTAGAAACCACTGTTCAGTGAAATAAAAGAGAACACAAACAAATGAAAGAACATTCCATGCTCATGGATAGGAAGAATCAATATCATGAAAATGGCCATACTGCCCAAGATGATTTATAGATTCAATGCCCTCCCCATCAAGCTACCAATGACTTTCTTCACAGAATTGGAAAAAAACTACTTTAAAATTCATATGAAACCAAAAAAGAGCCTACATTGCCAAGACAATCCTAAGTCAAAAGAACAAAGCTGGAGGTATCACGCTACCTGACTACAAGCTATACTACAAGGCTACAGTAACCAAAACAGCATGGTACTGGTACCAAAAGAGAGAAACAGACCAATGGAACAGAACAGAGGCCTCAGAAATAACACCACACATCTACAACCATCTGATCTTTGACAAACCTGACAAAAACAAGAAATGGGGAAAGGATTCCCTATTTAATAAATGGTGCTGGGAAACCTGGCTGGCCATATGTTGAAAGTTGAAACTGAATCCTTTCCTTACACCCTATACAAAAATTAATTTAAGATGGGTTAGAGACTTTAATGTTAGACCTAAAATTATAAAAACCCTAGAAGAAAACCTAGGCAATACCATTGTTTTTGGAGATGTTTTCACCAGATACTGAATTCTGACTCAACATTTTCCTCCCTCTTCCTTTCATTGTTTAGAAAATATCAATATATTGTCTTCTAGTGTATACTATTTCTGATTATAAAATTTATCTAAAATGATATTAAAAGTGCAAAGCCCATGAATGACCTTTATAAAAATACTTAGAAAACTCATAGTACCTGATTTCAAGACTTATCATAAAGTTACACTCATCAAGACAGAGCATAAATGGCAAAACGATAGACATATAAGGCCAGGCGCTGTGGCTCACGCCTATAATCCCAGCTCTTTGAGAGGTTGAAGCCGGGGATCACAAGGTCAGAAGATTGAGAACATCCTGACTAACATGGAGAAACCCCATCTCTACTAAAAACACACAAAAAATTAACCCGGCGTGGTGGCGGGCTCCTGTAGTCCCAGCTACTCGGGAGGCTGAGGCAGGAGAATGGCATGAACCCGGGAGGCGGAGTTTGCAGTGAGCTGAGATCCAGCCACTGCACTCCAGCCTAGGCAACAGAGCCAGACTCCTTCTCAAAAACAATCAAACAAAAAAGATAGACATATAGATCCATAGGATAGAAATAGAATTTCATATATGGTGTCATTTTAACAAAATATTTTGAAACTATAACTGCACCAGATGAATCTGGTTCAACTTTTATGTAAGAAAGTTGTGATTTTTTTTTTTTTTTTTTTTTTTTTTGGAGATGGAGTCTCGCTCTGTTGCCCAGGCTGGAGTGCAGTGGCAGGATCTCGGCTCACTGCAAGCTCTGTGTCCCAGATTCAAATGATTCTCCTGCCTCAGCCACCGGAGTAGATGGGACTACCGGCGCCCTCTACATTTTTGTATTTTAGTAGAGATGGGGTTTCACCGTGTTGCCCAGGCTAGCCTCAAACTCCTTAGCTCAGGCAATCCACCTGCCTCGGCCTCCCGAAGTGCTAGGATTACAGGCGTGAGCCACTGCGCCCAGCACTTGTAAGTTGTTTTTCAGCTTCTGTGGACTGACAGGTTGAAGATCACTTAACCTGAGCATGTCCAGATGAACCAACTTTGCAACCACAGGGAGAACCTAAGTGTTTGGTCCCAGGAGCAGGGACTGAGTTAAGAAGTGGACACTACATGACTGGATTCAGGATCAAGTAAAATCGTGCCTCCTAGCATCACCTCATTGTAAGATCCAATCACATCACACCTCATTACCTTATGCTTATAAAACCCAAACCAAACCCCAGCTCAGGGAAAAAGATTTGAGCTTTTCCTTTTGTCTCCTTGCAGTTGACTCACAATGAAGCTTTTCTTTTTTCAAAAGCTGGTGCTATGATATTGGCCTTCTCTATGCATGCCAGGCAGAAAGCCCATCAATTGCTCTGTAACAAAACAATTGCATATCCATGGGAGAAAAAAATTATAATGTCCTTGGCAAAGGCAATCTTTTTATAATATAGAAAGCATGAATCATAAAAGAAACAAATAATAAATTCAAGTTTATCAAAACTAAAAACTGCTCTTTGAAAGATACCACTAAGAAAATAAAAAGACAAGTCATACACTGGGGAAAATATTTATAACAAACATATCAGGGAAAAAGTGTATATCTAAAATATATTTGTGACTTTTACAACCAACCATCCAATATAAATAAAAAATACTGTGAATAAACACTTCAGGAAAAAGACAAATAACCAATAAACTCAATATTATTATTAAAAAATGCAAATTGAAGTCACAGTAACATGTCATTTTACATCTGCTAGCATGGTTCTAATTAAAGTAACTCTTAATTTCATTGTTATATTGAGTAAATTAGGTTAGATACACAATAATATCAATTATGTGATACCGCTTATATGAAGATAGAGCAGGAAAATGTAGCTTATGGTGATACATGATAACCTAATCCATAGGTGTCCGAAAGTGAAAGTATTGCAGGGATTAACAGCATTGAGCATGAGGAAATATGCTAATTCTAATGTTTTCAAATATTTCAAAAAGAGTGGTAATAACATAGGTGCATACATCAACATTAATTAAACTATCTTATTAACATTTTATGCATCTTATTGTATGTGTATCATACATAAATAATGTACATTTTTGTGTATATATAGGTATTAGTGTAGATTATTCAATAAATCCAAAATTGAGGAAGATGCAAAGAAGTAAATACAGAAAAAGTAAGATAAATAGAAAGAATAAAGTCATAGGCTAGAAATAATAAAAATATCTGTCAAAATAATTAAAATTATGATTTCATTATTGATATGAAAACAGTCCCTCTAGTTGTGAATAAATGTTATCTCACAGAAATTTTTAAAAGTATCACAGTGTGCATTTTATTAAAGATCCACCCAAAAAGTAAGAAAACTAAAAGATTAAAAATAAATGGTGTCAAAATATATATACAAGGCAAACAGTAACCTAATGCTAAGAAATCAGGTTGATAATGATGAATTTAAATACATCAAGAATATGTAACAATTCAGAACTTACATGGGTCTAATCATATAGTTTCAAAAACCAAGAAAATCAATAAATCTGATTAGAATTATAAGGAAAAATGGACAAAATTAACAATATATTTGGAGAATTTAACATTCTAGTGATGATATATTAAATAGTTAACATCATTCATAAAGATAAAGAAGATTTAAACTACATATTATCACACTTAAAATAATGAACATCTGTAGATCCTGCCACCTAACAATTGAAGAATATTCATTCTCTTCAAGCTCAGAGGCAATATTAATGATAATTTATCATATTCTACATCATAAAAGTCTCAACACATTAAAAAGATTGTTATGCAGATAATATTCTGTCAGCACAAATTTAATTAAAATAAAATGAATTTAATTTTCTTAATATAATTTTTAAAACAATTAAATAATTTAAATTGATTTCTGATATATTAACTTAAATATGAAAATTAAAATATAAGTAAATCCTTTGTTTTAGAAATTAAAAACAATTTCTATATTATTTCTTAATTACAGAAAATATTTAAAAAATTGTTAAATTTATGTAACAAATAGGATGTGATATGTTCATGAGTAAAACTGCAAAAGAACTGAGAGAAATGAAGGTATATCTTCGTGTTCATGTGTGATATTATCCATTAGTACAGATGATACTTTTTCTTAATTAACTTATAATACTTTCAATGAAATTCTAAGGAAAATTCCAAAATAATTTGTTATGGTCCTTGACACTAATTCTAAAGTAACTGTAGAAGTACTAGAGTAGGCCAAAACATTTTTGAAGCAAAATGTTAAGATTGGGTGGCTGTAACTGATATAAAAATTATAATGAAGCGAAATTAATAATGATAAAATGATTTATTATGATGGCACAGGATTATAAGTAGCAAATGTTATACAATAGATATTCCAAGGTTGGTATTGGGAAGGGAAAGCAAACAGAAAAACCAAAAGAGAGAAATTGAATAAAAATGTATTGTCAAGGGCACACAAACATCTGAAGACTCAATATATAACAGCAGTGAGATCAATGGGAAAAGAAGATCTATCCAATAATGGCACTGGGGCAATCACCAAATCACGTGGAATAATGACAAAGGATTTCTATTACACACACACTTCGTGAGAAAAGCAGTTCTTTGTGATAATGTTATAAAGCATTTAAAAGAAAAAGAAAACAGTTTCTATGTTAAGGTAGAAAATCATTTCTAGAAGAAAATGTCAACAGAAACGTCTACAAAAATAAAAACATTAATAAAATAGATCATACTAAAATGTGTTTTGTAAAACTATAAATTTTAAAAGGGAAAACTGAATTTTCTAAATGAGAGATTAAACTTGTCACATATAACCAAAAATAGGCAGATATAAAACAGGTACCACTTTAAAAATTCAGTTAAAGAAAACCAGTTTGACCAAATATGAAAAAAAGACATTGCCTAGAATCAATAATATGAGTAGCCAATACAAATAAAAACAAATCGTCAACCTTATTAGAAATCATAGAAAAACAAATGAAACCACAGTAAGAAACCAGTTTAACAACTGAATTGACAAAAATTGGAAAGTCAGAAAATATAATGACAATTTCTTACAGCAAAGATATTGATTTGGGGGCCGGGTGCAGTCGCTCACGCCTGTAATCCCAGCACTTTGGGAGGCCAAGGCGAGCGGATCACGAGGTCAGGAGACTGAGACCATCCTGGCTAACACGGTGAAACCCCGTCTTATTAAAAATAAAAAAAATTAGCCCAGCATGGTGGCGGGTACCTCTAGTCCCAACTACTCAGGAGCCTGAGGCAGGAGAAAATCTTGAACCCAGGAGGCAGGGCTTGCAGTGAGCTGAGATCGCGCCACTGCCCTCCAGCCTGGGCGACAGAGTGAGACTCCCGTCTCAAAATAATAATAATAATAATATAATTTAGAATTACCTACACATGTCAAAAATTATATTCCTTTGATAAAATAATTATATACTTGCACCAGGAGATAGAAGAATGTCAATAGCAGCATTATTTCGAGCAGCAGGAAAGTAAGAACTCAAATGTAAAACGGGGATGGATTAAAGGAAATGTAATATATTCAATACTGGGCCACAATGGCACAAGGAAACGAATTAACTACCATGATATGTATCAATACTTTTGAATTATACAGAGAAAGAGAAAATAAATAATATAAATAAATTTGCAATGACATTATTTGATTCAAGAACTGAAAAACTGGAACATTATAAATATTGGTATATACAGCCCAGCACAGTGGCTCATGCCTGACCACATAAATCGAGATGGAAGGGATTGCTTGAGGCCATGAATCCAGGACCAACCTGGGTTGCAAAGTGAGAGTCTCTAAAAAAATAAAAATAAAAATTAGCTGGATATGGTGGCACATGTCTGTAATCATAGCTACTTGGGAGGCTGAGGTGGGAGGATCACTTGAGCCCAGGAGTTCAAGGCCGCAATGAGCCATAATCATGCCACTGCACTCCAGACCGGATGATAGAGTAAGACTGTGTCTCGTAAATAAATAAACAAATAAATAAATATTGGCACATATAATTTGTAGTAAAAATATTTTTTAAAAGCTAGGAAATGAGAAATATAAAATACAGTATAGTAGTCCTATATTCAGAAATGTTAAAGTGAGAAGATATATAATTTGCCACCTATTTGACAACTATAAAAACTTTCATCATTTTTCAGTTTTCAGATACTGAGAAATAGACACTCTCATATGTTTTTGGCAAGTGTATAAATTTTTTAGACATTTTTGCAAGAGCCATCAGAATTGAAAAAACATGATCTCTTTGATATAACAATTGTATTGCTAAAACTGTATGATATAGTTACATTCACTCAAAAGAATAAAGATATATACATCGGGATAATTCATTATGATATTTAATAAAGTATAAACTGAATATTTTCAAATTCAAGTATTAGAATATGAGTTATGGTAGATGTATGAAATGAAATACTATGAGGTCATTAAAATATTTTAATTAATCATTAAAAAGAATATAAAAAATGTTCATCATTTTCCAGTTTTCAGATATTAAGAAACAGACACTCTCATATGTTTTTGGGAAGTGCATAAATTTTTTAGACATTTCTGCAATAACCATCAGAATTGAAAAACATGATCTATTTGATATAGCAATTGTATTGCTAAACCTGTGTGACATAGTTACATTCACTCAAAAGAATAAAGATACATACATCAGGATATTTTATTATGGTATTTAATACAACATAAACTAAACATTTTCAAAGTCAATTATTACAATATGAGTTATGGTAGATGTATGGAATGAAATATTATGAAGTCATTAAAAAGAATTAGGTAGACTTATATGTATCTATGTCAAGAGATGATCAAGCTATAGTATTATTTTTCTAGTAATACTATCTATATATATAGTGTGTGTATGTGTGTGTGAATATGGTATGTATGTGTGTGTATATATATGCACACATATATATAAAATATTACTTCAATGATATTGACATTTTTATTTTCATTAAATTTTTAAATTTTGTGGGTACATAGTAGGTGTTTATATTTATGGGGTACATGATATATTTTGATACAGGCATATAATGCATAATAATCATATTGGGAAAATGGAGTATCCATCTCCTCAAGCATATATAATTTCTTTGTTTTATAAACATTCCAGTTATACTATGTTAGTTATGTTGAAATGTACTATAAATTATTGTTGACTAGTAACCTTGTTGTGCTTTCAAATACTAGATCTTACTCATTTCATCAACCTATATTTTTGTACCCATTAACCATCCCCACTTCCCCAATACACACTACACTTCCCAGTCTCTGATATCCATCCTTCTACCTCCATGAGTCCAGTTATTTTAAATTTTACCTCCTACAAAGCATAAAGAACAAGCTAAATTTGTCTTTCTGTGCCTGGCTTATTTCACTTAACATAATGACCTCCAGTTCCATCCATGTTGTTGCAAAAGGCAGAATCTAATACACTTTTATGGCTAAATAGTACTCTAATTTTCTGTATCTATTTGTCTGATAACGGACACTTACATTCCTACCAAATCTTGGCCATTATGAATAGTGCTGCAATACACAAGGAAATGCAGATATCTCTTTAATATACTGATTTCCTTTCTTTTTGGTGTAGACCTAGCAGTAGGATTGCTGTATCATATGGTAGTCCCATTTTTAGATTTTTGAGGAACCTGTATACTGTTCTTCATAATGACCATACTAATTTAAATTCTCACCACAGTGTACAGGAGTTACCTTTTCTCCACATCCTCACCAATATTCATTATTGTCTATCTTTTGAATAACAGTTATTTTAACTGGGGTGAGATGAAATCTCATTGTAGCTTTGATTTGCATTTCTCTGATGATCAATCATGTTGAGCACCTTTCCATATGCTTGTTTGCTATTTGTGTGTCTTCTTTTGAGAAATGTCTATTCAAATCTTTTGTGCATTTTTAATCAGATTACTATTTTTTTCCTATTGAGTTGTTTGAGCTACTTATATATTCTGGTTATTATTCCCTTGTCAGATGCATAGTTTACAAGTATTTTCTTGGATACTATGTGTGGTCTCTTCACTTTGTGGATGGTTTGGTCTGCTGTGCAGAAACTTTTTAACTTCATGTGAACCCATTTGTCCATGTTTGCTTTCTTTGCCTGTACTTTTGGATTATCATTCAAGAAATGCTTGCCCAGGCCAAAATCCCAGAGAATTTCCTCGAAGTTTTCTTTTAGTAGATTCATTGCTTCAGGTCTTAGATTTAAATTTTTAATTCATTTTGATTTCTGTATATGATAAGAGATGGGGTCTAGTTTCAATCCTTCTGCATATGGATATCAATTTTTTCCAGCACCATTTATTAAAGAGAATGTCCTCTCTCCAATTTATATTCTTGGCCCTTTGTCAAAAATGAGTTTACAGTTTATCAATGTATGGATTAATTTTTTGTTTCTCTATTCTGTTTCATTGGTCTGTCTTTCTGTTTTTATGTCAGTACCATGTTGGTTTGGTTACTGTAGCTCCGTAGTATAATTCGAAATTAGGTAATGTGCTTCCTCCAGTTTTATTCTTTTTTCTCACATGGCTTTGTTTATTCTGATTGTGTTTCCATATACATATTAGGACTCTTTTCTACTTTTTGAATAATGTCATTGGTATTTTGATAGGGATTGCACTAAATCTATAGATTCCTTTGGGTAGTATGGTCATTTTAGCAATATTGATTCTTTCAACCCATAAACATGGAATATTTTTCCATTTTTTATGTCCCCTTCAATTTCTTTAATAGTGTTGTACAATTTCCATTGTAGAGATTTGATATGGTTTGGCTCTGTGTCCCCACTCAAATCTCATCTTGAATTGTACTCCCATAATTCCCATGTGTTGTGTGAGGGACCCAGTGGGAGATAATTGAATCATGGGGAGATAATTGAACAGTTTCCTCCATACTGTTCTCGTGGTAGTGTATAAGTCTCACTACCTTGAGATAGTTTGATAAGGGGACACCCATTTTGCTTGGTTATCATTCTCTCTCTTGTCACCACCACATAAGAAGTGACTTCCATCTTCTGGCATGATTGTGAGGCTGTATCATGTGGTAGTTCAATTTTTAGATTTTTACAGGTCCCCAGGCACGTGGACCTGTAAGTCCAATCAACCTCTTTTGTGAATTTCCCAGTTTTGGGTATGTTTTTATCAGCAGTGTGAAAATGGACTAATACAAGATCTTTTACTTCTTTGGTTATTCTAAGTTACTTAATTTTATTTGTAGTTATTGTAAATAGGATTGCATTCTTGATTTCTTTTTCAGGTTGTTCACTGTTGGCATGTTAAAAGGCTACTGATTTTTTTATGTTGATTTTGTACCTGGCAACTTTACTAAATTTATTACTTCTAATAGTTTTTTTTGAGAAATATTTAGGTTTTCCACATTTAGATCATATCATCTGCAAATAGGGATAATGTGACTTATTGCTTTCCAATGTGGATGGTCTTTATATCTTTATCTTGTCTGTTTGCACTAGCTACGACCTCCAGTACTATGTTGAATATCAGTGATGAAGGTTGGGCATCCTTGCCTTGTTCCAGATCTTAGAGAAAAGGCTTTCAGTTTACTGATTCTGTATAATACTAAATGTGGGCCTCTTATATATGACTTTTCTTGTGTTGAGGTATGTTCTTTCTATACCCGGATTTTAAAGAGTTTTTATAATAAAGGAATGTTAAATTTTATCAAATGATTTTTCAGCATTAATTGAAATGATTGTATGGTTTTTGTCCTTCATTCTGTTGTGATGATGTGTCACTTTGATTTGTTTATGTTGAATCAACTTTGTATCCCTGAGATAAATCTCATTTGATCATGATAAATATGTTTAATGTGTTGTTAAATTTGGTTTGATAATATTTTGTTGAGAATTTTTGCATCAGTGTTCATCAGAGATATTGGTCTATAGTATTCTTTTTTTTTATGTGTCTTTGGTTAGTTTTGATATCAGGGTAATATTGGTCTCATAGAATGGGTTTGGAAGTATTTCCTCCTCCTCTTTTTCAGAATAGTTTGAGCAGAATCGGTATTTGGTAAAATTCAGACTGAAACCAACAGGTTCCAGACTTTTCTCTCATAGGATAATTTGTATTATAGCTTTGACCTCAATACTTGTTATTGGTCTATTCAGATTTTGAATTTCTTCATAGTCCAATCTTAGCAAGTTGTAGATGTGTAAGAATTTATTCATTTCTTCTAGGTTTTTAAACTTACTGGCATATATTTACTTAAGAGTAGTCTGTAATAATCCTTTGAATTTCTGCAGCATCAGTTATAATACCTTCGTTTTCATCTCTAATCTTATTTATTTTGTTGTGCTCTTATTTGTTCTTAGCTACTCTTTCTAAAGATTTTCTCTATTTTACCTTTTCAAAAAGCAACTTTTTCATTTTGTTGCTCTTTGTATTGCTTTTGTTTCAAATGTATGTTTCTCTTCTGATCTTCATTATTTCTTTTCTTCTACTAATTGTGGATTTTATGTGCTCTTGCTTTTCTAGTTCTTTAAGATGTATCATTACGTTGTTTATTTGAAGCTTTTCTACTTTTGTGATGTAGGCATTTTTTTCCTGAAAACTTTTCTCTTAGTACTGCTTTTACTGCATTTCATAGGTTTTGGTATGTTGTATTTCTAGTTTTACTTTTCAGTTTCTCTTGTTATTGATTTTCAGTTTTATTGCATTGTGTTCAGAGAAGATACTTGATGTGATTTCAAGTTTCTTGAATGTTTTAATACTTGTTTTTTGGCTATATATGGTCTGTCCTTGTGATTGACCCATGTGCTGAGAAGAAGAGTGGGTATTCTACAGCCATTGGAAGATATCTTGAAAAAGTGCCTTTGAAATTTATTTAGAACCCTAGAACACTTTATCTTTTGGTGCTGGGGCTAGCTCGAGCTCAGGTTCTGACAGATAGCTAGTGTAAATTCTCCCTCTGTGAGCTCTGGCTGAATTCTCCCCAATTCTCTCGTGTTGTTCTCTGCTGTTGTGTCTGGAGTTGGTTCCTCCCGGTGGGTTCATGGTCTCACTGACTTCAAAAATGGAGCCGCAGACCTTTGCGGTAAATGTTACAGCTCTTGAAGATGGCACTGACCCAAAGAGTGAGCAGTAGCAAGGTTTATTGTGAAGTGTGAAAGAACAAAACTTCCACAGCATGGAAGGGGACCTGAGCAGGTTACTGCTGCAGGCTGGGGTGACCAGCTTTTATTTCCTTATTTGTCCCCTCCCATGTTCCATTTCTGTCCTATCAGAGTGCCCTTTTTTCAATGCTCCCAGTGATTGGCTACTTTTATACTCCTGCTGATTGGTGCATTTTTAGAGAGCACTGATTGGTGCATTTTACAGAGTGCTGATTGGTGCATTTTACAATCCTCCTCCTTGGTACAAAGCACTAATTGGTGCATTTTTACAGAGTGCTGATTGGTGTATTTTACAATCCTCTTGCTAGATACAGAGTGCTGATTGGTGCATTTTACAATCCTCTTGTGAGGCAGAAAAGTTCTCCAAGTCCTCACTCGACCCAGGAAGTCCAGCTGGCTTCACCTCTCACTATTACTGTGCAGTACGTAGTTCCAAAGCAAATCTCACTATCCCTTCACTCTCCCTCTCTCACACACACAGATTATCTTTCTGTGCCACATGGCTGCTGCCAGGGGATAGAGGAAAGATGCCTCTTCAATACCTCTGTCCTTGATATGATGTTAAAACCAGGTACTGTGATTACTCACTTAAATTTTGGTACATATGATGGTGATTTCTTGTGTGGATAGTTCAATTTGGTGTTTCTGTAGTGGGGGTTGAGGATGATAACTAGAGGGTTCTTTACAGCCATCTTATTCTACCCTATTACTGACATTTTTATTTTAATGAGGGTAACTCTACTCTTTCTTTTATTGTTATTTGAAAAATTAAAAAAAATTCTTTAACATCTCAGAAATGATAAACATGAATGCTAAATTTGACATTTTATTCAACTTTTATGTTAGGTCTAGGAGTACATGTGCAGGTTTTATATGCAGGTAAACTGCACATCACAGGGGTTTGGTAAACAGATTATTTAATCATCCAGGTATTAAGCATAGTACTCAACAGGTAATTTTTTGATCCTTACTCTTCTCCCAACCTTCACTCTCAAGTAGTCCCTGGTGTCTGTTGTTACCTTCTTTGTGTCCATGTGTACTCAACATTTAGCCCTCACTTAAAATTGAGAACATGCAGTATTTGGATTTCTGTTCCTGTGTTTGTTTGCTTAGAATAACGGCCTCCAGCTCCGTCAATGTTGCTGCAAAGGACATGATCTCATTCTCTTTTATGGCTGCATAGTGTTCCACAGTGTATATATAACACATATTCTTTATCCAATTTACCATTGATGGACATTTAGGTTGATTGCATGTCTTTGCTATTCTAAATAGTTCTGCAATGGACATATGCTTGCATGTGTCTTTATAGGAGAACAGTTTATATTCCTTTGGGTATGTTCCCAATAATGGGATTGCTGGGTCAAATAATAATACCATTTTTAGTTCTTTGAGAAATCATCAAACTACTTTCCACAATAGTTGAACAAATTTACATTTCCATCAACAATGTGTAGGAGTTCCCTTTTCTCTACAATCTTGCTAGCATCTGTTACTTTTTACTTTTTAATAGTAGCCATTTTTACTGATGTGAGATGGTGTCTTATTGTGATTTTGAGTGGCATTTCTATAGTTATCAGTGAAAGAGCATAATTCAAAATAAGAAGGACCAGCTATGAAAAATACATGCCCAGTATCATACTGAATGGACACAAGCTGGATGCATTCCTCTTGAAAACCAGAACAAGACAAGAACGACCTTTCTCACAACTTCCATTCAATATAGTACTAAAAGTCCTAGTCAGAGCAATCAGAAAGGAGAAGGAAGTTAAAAACATCTAAACAGGAAGAGAGGAAGTCAAACTATCTCTCTTTGCAGATAGTATGATTCTATAACTGTAAAATCCCATGGTCTCTGCCCCAAATCTCCTTGATCTGATAAACAAATTCAGCAAAGTTTCAGCATGCAAAATTGATGTACAAAAATCAGTAGCATTTCTATACACCAAGAACATCCAGGCTAAGAGCCAAGTCGAGAATGCAATTCATTCACAATAGCCACCAAAAGAATAAAATACCTAGGAATACAGCTGACCGGGGAAGTGAAATACCTCTACAATGAGAATTCCAAGCACCGCTTAAAGAAACTGGAGATGCCACTGACAAATGGAAAAACATTCTATTCTCACGAATAGGAAGAATCATTATTGTGAAAATGGCTATACTACCCAAAGCAATTTACAGATTTAATGCTATTCCTAGCAAACTACCCATGACATTATTCACAGGACTATAAAAACGATTCTAAAATTCATATGAAACCAAAGCACCCTATAGCCAAAGAGCCAAAGCAACCCTAACCAAAAAGAAACTTGACTTCAAACTATTGTACAAGGCAACAGTAACCAAAACAGCATGGTATTGGTACAAAAACATACATAGACCAATAGAACAGAATAGAGGGTCCAGAAATAATGCCATACACGTGCAATCATTTGAGCTTAGACAAAGTTAACAAAAACAAGCAATGGGGAAAAGACTCCCTTGCAATAAATGGTACTGGGACAACTGGCTAGCCATATGTAGAAGATTAAAACTGGAAACCCTCCTTATACTATATACAAAATTAACCCAAGCTGGATAAAGACTTAAATATAAAACTCAAAACTTTAAAAACCCTGGAAGAAAACTTAGGCAATACCATTCTGCAAAGAGGAATGGACAAAGATTTTATCACAAAGACATCAAAACCAATTGCAACATGAGCAAAAATTGACAAGTGGGATTTAATTAAACTAAAGAACTACTGCACAGTAATAGATACTATCAACAGAGTAAACAGAAAACCTACAGAATGTGAAAAAATATTTGCAAACTGTCCATTGGGCAGAGGTCTAATATCCAGAATCTACAAGAAATTTAAACAAATTAGCAAGCAAAAAATAACCCCCTTAAAAAGTAGGCAAAAGAACATGAACAGACACTTTTTGACACAAGACACACACGGTCAACAAGCATGTGAAAAAATGCTCAAATTTGACATTCTAATGATAAATTGTTTGTATTATTTTAACATTTTTAAACAGCATACATAAAAGGGAAGCATAAATAAATAACAATGTGACAACATTTTACACAAGGGTTTTACATTGATGAGATTCTTGAAAGGGTATTACAAGTAACAAACTCCAACTTCTATACATTATGATATGTATCTTTCACAGTGAAATCTTCAGGAAAAATAAGTAGAGACAAATTATTCACCATAGGAATTGATTTATTATTCATAGTTCATATATATAATAAAATATTAGGCATTTTAAAAATCTCAAAGTGGATATTATATCTACTATATATAAATAAATGAAAAGGCATATTATGCAACATATAATATATAATCTTCATGAGAAAGAGAATATACAAAGAATTCTCAAAGGATTTTAAACAAGCCATTACAGAAATTTTCACTGTAAGGGATTGCAAGAAATTTTATACAGATCTTTATAGTTTGATTTGTTTTGTGCAATGAATTTCTCTTGCTTTTACCAATAAAATAAATAATAAAGTCATTTTCATTTAAAAAATCATTTAGAATCACCTATGCCAAGTAATATTAAAATATGTCAAAATAAGAAATTTCAAATAAATATTATTTTATAGAGATAATTTGAAAGTGGAATTATAAAAAAGTTTTAATTATTTATTCAAATTATTTATTGCCTACTGTAAGTTTAGCCCCTTTATTGGCACTGGGAATACAACAAGCAATGAATAGTAGGAGGAAAACTGGGTTTATGGTGAATTAGAAGACAAGATGGTATGAAATTACCACTTGGCCTTGGGGACCTAATCTGACTGACCCACTAAAGAAAAGCTTCCAGTAGAAGTTCAAGTGGCCATTTTGCTAAGAAGCAAGTAAGACACAAGACACATTCAGAATCACCTTAAGGTCCAGTTAAAACAGTAACTCACATAGCACCAGGGAGAGGGCAATCTTTTCTGCATTGTACAAAATCAGTTTTGGCAACATAAGTTGTTAGGACAGCCATATGCAGAAGACTCCTTTGCCTTGTTGATGGCAGGAGAAAACAGCAATTTTACTGCTACATATGCTTCAAAGGTGTTAAAAAAAAAAATCCCATAGAAAGGCCCATCAAAAGGGCAAGTTACCTTCAAACATTGTATGGAGGAAAGCCAGACACCCAAGAAGAAAGCTGGACCAGGACAGGGAATGCATACTGGTGGTTTCTGAGCATCAATGAGACACACCTTGTGACACATGAAAAAAAAACTTAAAGGATGATTTACAGGAAGCCAAAGCTGTAGCATGAGCAAATGTGAGCCAAAGCCAGTAAATACATTTATGACTAATTGTTTACAGCCATGAGATGATCAGACTTAAGACATTTGGATCACATGAAAGAAAGTGAAAGGAATTATTCTAGAGGAAATACTCTGAGAAAGATATACCCTGAATTTTAAAGGCAACATCCCAAAACTTGACATGTCTGTTAAGTAACAATACTTCTGAATATGTTGACTAGTCCTTGGTTATTTTACTTCATTTTTACTTCTTAGGGATTGGGGTTCTAAAACTCTGACATTTGTTGCCCCAGTTGTTTTCAAGTTACGTAAAGGGGAAAGGAAATTGGAAAGCACTGGTGTCATAAAATGTCTTTTTTCTAAACACCTCTTAGTGTTGGTGAATATTACACTGCCTCCACCAGTAAGCAGTAGTCCATTGCTTACTATTGGAACATGAATCAACATTTTCACTGTGGGATGATGTGATAAATTACCACATGACATGCATCTAAATTGTACATTAGTTCACAAGTGTCTTTCATCGTTATATTATTTTTAGGCCCCGATGTGACACAAAAATTGTCCTGGCATTGTACCTATCAGTGACACAGGTATAGTTTCAATCTTGTAAAACTCTTCTGTCCAATGGAGTAGCCACTAGTCACATGGGACTATTCAGCACTTAAAATGTGGCTAGTCTGAATTTACATGTACTGTTAATATAAAATTGACACCAGAACTTGAAAATGTAGAATCAGAACTACAAAAGGAAAAGTTAAGATATGTCATTTGATTTTTTCTTTTTTTTCTTTTCTTTTTTTTTTTTTTTTTTTTTGAGACAGAGTCTCGCTCTGTCGCCCAGGCTGGAGTACAGTGATGCAATCTCGGCTCACTGCAAGCTCCACCTCCCGGGTTCATGCCATTCTCTTGCCTCAGCCTCCCGAGTAGCTGGGACTACAGGCGCCCACCAATACTCCTGGCTAATTTTGTTGTATTTTTAGTAGAAATGGGGTTTCACTGTGTTAGCCAGACTGATCTCAATATCCTGACCTCGTGATCCGCCCGCCTCAGCCTCCCAAAGTGCTGAGATTACAGGCGTGAGCCACTGCGCCTGGCCAAGATATGTCATTTGATTTTTTATAATGAACACTTGTTGAAATGTTAACATTTTGGATAAAGGGTGTTAAATAAAATTCATATTTAAATTAATTTTACTTTGTTTTTGCTTTTTAAAATTATTGCTACTAAATGTTTTAAAATACTTTTGTGCCTTGTATTATATTTCTAATAGATGGCGTTACTCTAAGAGACAAGACTCTAATAAGAGAGAGAAAAGTATCTATTTAGATCAGATAATTACATTTCTCATCCTCACCATGTTCTAAAGGTAGGTAGCAAGGGATTCTGAGTTATAAAAATTTAAACACTTATGCAAACTTCTTGAACAGTATCAAATTCTTTAGCACTTTGTCATCTCTTTTGTTTGCTGTATGTTATTTTAATGAATCTTTCAATGCCCTCAGAAAAAGTTAAATCAATTAATTTTACATTATCTTGAAAAACAAATAATTTCATCACTTTACTCTTGTATATGCAGAATTAGACCCTGAAGGAATTTCACTATGATTGTTGTTATGAAAGTTGTTTTAAAAAATATTTTTTAAAACAGTGAACTTATAACACAAGTGGTTTTTATGCATTAATGATGGTGTCTTTAAATTCAAAGTCCAAGATAACCGATTTCTTCCATCCTTTCTAGTGTTGATTTAGCATAAGAAAAAATGAACAAATTCTAGCAGGGTTAGTATCCCTGTTTCCTTTGGAAATAGTGTGGCTGGTAATCAGTGTTGAGAGGCTCATTGACATGTTTTGCTATACAAGTAAGTGTTGGCTGGGGAAGGATGTTGATTATTTAACACCAGTGTTTGACAGAAAGCTTGTGTTTACAGTGTGAAAAGGTGCAAGCATCTAGAAAAGTGCATGTTCAGATGTTAGAGTCTTTAGGGAAGGATGTCTGCCAGATCAGCTTCTAACTGTTGGAATTGGCTTCCACGTGAACACAATCTATTGGGGTCTGTTGGTGTCTCCATCACATGCTGTCACATGGTGAAGCATAAACAAAGGCTGCAGTTTGAACTGCATAGGCTAATGTAACTCTGTTGTGCCAGGAAGCATTGGACAACTATTGCTGTTTGTTGTCGCCTTAGAATAAAGTAAAGGCTGATTTCTGTTAGAAAAAAGAAAAAAGGGGGACAGGGATTGGTTTAGGAAGAACAAAATTATGTGTAATGTTCATTTATTTTATAATCAATCCCCAACCTATTTATCCATGGTAAATTTATCTTTCCAGTAGATTACAAGCTTCATGAAGGAAGAGATTTTTGTCTGCTTTCTTCAGTTTTAACTCCAATTGTATAATGGGACCTGGCATTATAATAGGTTCTCCATAAGTATCCATTAAACCCAAACTGTCTACCATTGTCTCAGAGCTTGCTTTCTCTTCCTTGTATATATTTCTTCATGTATCAGCTTTTTGGAACTGGCTGCCCAAATGGTACCTATATGGCCATCTACAATTTTCCTTGATGTCTAATAATTAAAGATCAATTAACTATTTGTATTGCGATAGTCTTTCTTAGAGCCACTCTAAGCCTTCTTTGGTGTATGATTTAATTTAAAAATGATCAGTTGTCTGATCCATCTGCTCACCATTACTATGGTGAAATTCTTGTGTACACTAGAAAATGGGGAGCCATATGTCTTACCATATGTTGACCACAGAGGATTATTTAAAACAAGGACCAATTCTGCATTTAATAGAGGATTACTTTATATTTTTTGGTCTTCAAGAGAATAACGCTCTGAATTTCTGATGTGTAAGTTTTAATTTGTATTATAAAGGGCAGGCCTAGTCTTTGCGAGGATTACTAACAAAGAGAATTATGTACGTTTTGTTGGTTTAGCTTTGCATTGCTGTGACCACTGAAGATGTAATTAAGCAGGGAGATAGGCATGCATTGCTCCAGGGAACCTGTCTATGAGTCTGGTAATTCTGTATTTGATATTGTGCAAGGAGTGACTTCAATAAAATAAATGAAACAGAATAGATGTTTTCGAAAGTCCGAATACCTTTTAAGAATGAAATTTTAAGTAGATATTTTGGGATATTTTCTTTAAACCCTACAGGCTAATGGGGTTCTTGAAGTACTTTCATCTGTCTTGTAAGAACTCTCAGCTTATTGAAATTAATTCAGCAAACAATTTCTAGCCCAACCATGTAGCAGGAACCATGACATATGTGTTCAAAGAGTAACAAATCATAAGATACCTGTCCTGAAATATCTCATTCTGAAGTAGGAAAGGCTAAAGCACACATGCGACATACACCTACAGACAAAGTAGTACAGGAAATGCTGACCTCCTGATATGGTTTGGTATGTCCCCACCAAAAATCTCATATTGAATTGTACTCCCCAGAAGCCCCATAATCACCACGTGTCAAGGGCGGGACCAGGTGGAGGGAATTGGATCATGTCAGCAGTTTTCCCCATGCTCTTCTCATGATAAGAATTCATGAGTGAGTTCTCATGAATTCTGATGGTTTTATAAGTGTCTGGCATTTCCCCTGCTGGCACTCACTCTGTCCTGACGCTCTGTGAAGAAGATGCCTGCTCCTCCTTTGCCTTCTACCAGGATTGTAAGTTTCCCGAGGCCTGCCCAGCAATGCGAAACACTGAGTCAATTAAAGTTTTTTTTTGTTTGTTTGTTTGTTTTATAAATTACCTAGTCCTGGGTATTTCTTCATAGTTGTATGAGAATGGACTAATATACCTCCTGTAGGAATAAATGGCCATGGGAGCACAGAAGAGAACATAGCTTCATCAGGTGTGCTTTACAGACATGGCAATCTTTAACTTGAGCATTGGGAATATAGAGGAATTTTACTTCCTTAAGTAACCTGGAAGTTTGGGGGTGAGGTTACTGGCACAGGATATATAACATAAGCAGAACAGATGAAAAAAAAAAGGTGTGATGAGTCTAGTCATACCCCTAGTCTAGCCATGACTAGTGTATAAATCCAGAAGGCATATTCCAATTGCAGTTTATGTAAAGGACTGTGCCTTGCGTAGCTCCAAGGGACACCATTCACATAACCTACCATATGAATATACATACTGGAGGCGGGAAACACAGTGGCATAGTATTCAGCCAACTTTGGAAAGACTTGAAGAAGAGTTGTGGGAAGCGAGTCCATACAAACCTATAGTCAGAAATTTACAAGATTTAGAGCTAAGGATAAGTAAATTGCAAGCAAAGGAGGCAATTAGATCATTAAAGTAAAATATGGATCACTACGCTTTCTTTTGAAACTTGTAATTGAAAAGTTAAAAATAAAATTTGAGAGTACTTTAATTGTTCAAAATTTACTCACCATTGAGCATTAATAAATATCTTAACACTTAATACAAATACAACTGCAATTATCTGTAACTGTATTTGTAGGACTACCTGATCATGTAGTGTGATTATGGCTTATTATAAAAATGAAAGTTTAAGATTCTGTGTGTAAACACCTGGAAAAATAGAGTACAGGAAAAAAGATATAGGATTTTTTTGAGTACTGTGAATTAAGGTATATAACAATATCATCTAAGACATTGCAGGCATTTTTGATTCATTAGTTCAAATACTGCTGTTTGTATCTAAGCACTTCTTTCTCCCTTCCCTCTATGCCTCTCTTTTCACTAAATTGGATATTCCTTAGCTTCCTTCTAATAACAGGATAAGTGACATTCCTCTCTTCAAGGGAAAATAGCAATTTTTAAAGTAGCAAATACAATCTTGGTAGAAGTGGAAATCTGAAGCATTACTTACATGGTCACAGGCAGACTCTAAGTAGGTAACAGCGGTCTAGTTGCTTCTCAAATTGGTTGTGTGTTTGAAGCGCTGTGTGGATATTGGTCTGCCCTTGCTTTCAGATGAATCATTCTCCTAATGGACTATCAAGTACTTGGATAAATCCATCAGTAATGCAGACCATGGCTCCTGTACTTTTCTGAAATGCCTTCAAACCTATTTGGTAAATTACACCCGATGTGAGAGTTAGATGGTATGTCACGAAAGATCAAGCTTTTTGGTAAAATGTCATTTCTTTGAAAGACTTGTATTCCCAGTTTAGAGATAAAGTCTTTTGAGAGGGGAAGTATACCATTAATACATATTTTATCAGTTCAAAAAAAGTATAGCATTCAAAAAGTAAAAGAACACATATAAGAACTGGATAAAAAATATTCTTGACCTGTAAATTTCTTAAATATTACATTTTTCTTGCATAATATTAATCTGCCATAAACAGGTGAGTTTATGCACAGCTATAGTAAGAGTAGAAAGAACAATAGTGTGTCTTCTGGAGTAGTTGTTTGCATTTTTAGAACATTATTAAAATAAATATTATTATTTTTCTGTAGCTTTGAACTATGCTATGGAGTAACTGTACTAAACTTAATATCAAAAGCAAAAGATGTTTGTGCTTATTAGAGATTCCATAGCTGGTTACAGGCCACAAGTACACTCTCTAAGGACTATTTATTAATCTTGAGATGCCACTTTCAAATACTTTGAAATATTTGCAAAGTGGTGCATGTTTCTTATTAGAAAACCAATACATGTTTAGAGAAAGAAAAGTTGGAGAATGCAGAGAAAGGGTAATATATTTAATATTCAACTTATAAAGGATTTTAATATAAAATATAATTACTATTCTTAAAAATAAAAATTTGAAGAATAATTTGAATTTATTAAATCTGGTAGTAAGAAATTAAATGAAATGTGAAAAGCAATAATTGGCAAAATACTCTGTCTCCTCAGCTCCTCTATTAGGAGCCTACCACCCTTCCCATGTGGGAGAGAACAAGCTAGGGAATACTTTGGCTTTCTGAGAACTGTGTCATCCTTAGCAATTTCCTTTACTATACCCATTATACTTTGCATAAAGTTTTATTTTACTCACCATAAGTAAATTTAAAGTAACTTTTGGGTTGTTCTCATTACTTTTGCAGAAGAAAAGAAAATTAAACTCCATTTTATCTTATCTGAACAAAGATAGCCATTAAGATAGGTATTGTTGAAGATGAAAGGGTGACTTTGGGGCTCATTTTGGAAAGTTTTTGACAGAATATTTTAAAATGACCAAGCAGAGCATCAATCGTTTTCTTTAAGCCTTCAACTAGAGAAAAATCCTCATATCCAAGATAGGTTAATTTACAATTTCTTACCATACACCTCAGATTTGGGTCCAAAGCCCTCATCTGAAGGAAGAGAACGGTTGGCCAGGAGGTTTAATTTGAAATAGCTTTCCATAGCTTGTGGAAAACGTCACTGTGATAGCCATAATATAAGCAACTAGAAGAAAACAGCAAAAAAATTGTATGGGCACTCTCTGACCACTATCCTACGGGTACACCTTGAGACAGTTAAGGAAGATTATACTCCTATTTTACAAACTTTGTCCAACTTAGTCATTTAAAAACATGTGGAGACAGCTAGCATCAATAATCAATTTAAGTAAGTTCGATGCTAGATTTAACTAAGTTGGATTTAATTAAGTTAGAACAATTGTAACCAAGTTAGAAAGCCAACTTGATAAGCTTCTCAGGTGGTGTCTCGTTCCTATTGCTCTACCATAAGGATGCTGACAATGCTAAATACTTATTCAATAACTTGTGAAAATAATCAAGTATTCAAAAATTATCTCTGAAACCATATGGTCATTAAAAAATAATCTTTTAAAGCTCTATTTTTTGATGGAGAATGATTACTAAGACATTATAATGAGTAAAGCACACAGACAGTGGAGTCAAGAATGTTAGTTCTTAAACTGTAATTCTGCCTCATAAAAGCTTACCTTGAGCAAGTTACTGAACATCTCATTGCTAGGCATTTTATTTTCTTCATCTGTCCATGGAGATAGATCACGGTAATTATGTCATAATGTTGTTGTGACAATTTCATGAGTAAATATATATTTTTTATTACATTAAAAATCAGGACACAAAGTAGTATGTGGAGTAGTATGCTTTCATTAGTCCAAATATGATGTATATGTATGCTGGTATATGCATATACACTGTTTTCTATAATGATATTCTAAAAATTTTGTAACACCTATATGAAATGGTCCTGAAAAAATGGTTTGAATGGTAAGATGAAATTTATGTTTGTTTTTAGGCATTTATATACAGATTTTTAAAAGTATATGCTGTATTAGTTCATTTTCGTACTGCTATGAAGAAATACTGAAGGTTGGGTAATTTATAAAGAAAAAGAGATTTAACAGACTCACAGTTCCACATAACTGGGGAAGTCTCACAATCATGGTAGAAAGCAAAGGAGAAGCAAAGGCAAGAGAGTATGTGCAGGGGAACTGCTCTTTATAAAACCATCAGATCCTGTGAGTCTTATTCACTATCACAAGAATAGCACAGGAAAAACCCACCCTCATGATTCAATTATCTCCCACTGGGTCCCTCCCATGACAGGTGGGAATTATGCGAGCTACAATTCAAGATGAGATTTCGGTAGGGCCAAAGTCAAACCATATCATTCTGCCCCGGCCCCTCCCAAGTCTCATGTTCTTACATTTCAAAACCAATCATGACTTCCCAATAGTCCTCAAAAGTCTTAACTCATTTCAGCATTAACCTAAAATTCCATAGTCCAAAGTCTCATCTAAGACAAGGAAAGTCCCTTCTGCCTATGAACCTGTAAAGTCAAAAGCAGGTTAGTTAATTCCTAGATACAATGGGTTAGATACTTCCTAGATACAGGAATTGAGTAAATACACCCTTTCCAAATGGGATAAATTGGCCAAAACAAAGGGGCTACAGGCCCCATGCCATTCTGAAAACCAGCAGGGCAGTCAAATCTTTAAGCCCCAAAATGGTCTCCTTTGACTCCATGTCTCACCTCCAGGGCACACTGATGCAAGAAGTGGGTTCACATGGTCTGGGACAGTTCTGCCTCTGTGTTAGTTGTAGGGTACAGCCCCCCCCCACCTGGCTGCTTTCACAGCTGATGTTGAGTATCTGTGGCTTTTCCACGTGCATGGTTTTTTCCAGGTGCATGGATTTTTCCAGGTGCATATTTCCCATTTCCCCATTATCTTGGCAATTAACATTGGGCTCTTTGTTACCTATGCAAATTTCTGCAGTGGGCTTGAATTTCTCCTCAGAAAAAAATGGGTTTTTCTTTTCTATCACATTGTCAACCTGCAAATTTTCAAAACTTTTACTCTCTGCTTTCTTTTTGAATGTAAGTTCTAATTCCAAACCATATCTTTGTGAATGAATAAAGCTGAATGCTTTTAAGAGCACCCAAGTCACTTATCAAACACTTTGCTGCTTAGAAGTTTCTTCCACCAGATGCCCTAAATTTTGTATCTCAAGATGAAACTTCCACAGATCTCTAGGGCAGGGGCAAATACCACCAGTCTTTTTACTAAAGCATAGAAAGAGTCACCTTTTTTCCACTTCCCAACAAGTTGTTCATCTCCATCTGAGACCACATCAGCCTGAACTGTGTTGTACATATCACTATCTTCATTTTGTTCAAAGCCATTCAACAAGTCTCTAGGAAGCTCCAAACTTTCCCACATGTTCATATCTTCTTTTGAGACTTCCAAACTCTCCCAACCTCTGCCTGTTACCCAGTTCCAAAGTTGCTTCCATATTTTTGGGTTCTTTACAGCAGAGCCCCACTACCCAGTACCAGCTTGTTTTATTAGTCTGTTCTCTCACTGCTTTAAAGACATACCCAAGACTGGGTAATTTATGAAGAAAAAGAGCTTTAATAAATTAACAGTTCCACATGCCTGGGGAGACCTCACAATCATGGTGGAAGGCAAAGGAGGAGCAAAAGCTCCATATCTTGGCAGTTGTGAATAATACTGCAATAAATTGATTATAATTAAAAATATATTGTATTCTTGAAAAATTCTAAGAGAGTGGATATAAAGTGGTCTCACTAAAAAATAATTAAAAAACCCAGGATAACTATGTGATGTAATACATGTATTAATTAACTAGATATAGCCATTCTATTAATACAATGTATATATACTTCAAAACATCATATTGTACACATTAAATATATTTAATTCTTCCTATTAATTGAAAAATAAATATATACAAGGTACCTCCCCACAAAAGACACAACTTCTGGTTACTAGATTTACATTTTACAAGAGCAGTGTATTTTATATACTCATCCTACAATCATATATTCAAGACTTCCTGGGAAAGAATTAGAAGCTACAGTACTTGTATTGTCGGTAAGAATGGTGTTAACTCAAAACATATGATTATAATTTTATAGAATGTCATGCAGATAATTGAAAAATAATGAACAGCTATATTTAAGACAAATATTTAAAGCAGTTTCCATGTGTTTCTCAGGTTTCCTCTTCTGTCCCGTATCCATCTTTTCCAACTGTGGACTCCAATTTTGTCCTGTGATTCAGCCGTCTGGCGACATACATTTTCTTTCCCAGCCTCCTTTATCAAAACTTGCCTTTATGGCCTTCATTTATACTGAAAGACCAATTACTGATAAAAATTTAGAGGACTGTATCTTCTTATGGTAAGAGAGACTAGGGTCGAGCTAAAAGAAAGAGTTATTGAAAAAAACTCTGTTAAAAGAATTAAGCAATATTGTTTTCCTGTGGATTTCCCAAGAAAATATGTGCATTTTGTATCCATTTTGGCTCGATTGATGAAGAATAGTATGACTTTCTGCCAGAAGTAAATTAGAATTAAACTAGATCTGAGAGGTAGAATTGTTTTGGTAAATTATGTGCTTCTCCAAGATTTAGTGCTTGCTTTTTATCTTATTAAAAAGAATGCATAAATTACATAAAATATGTCAAGCATAATAGCTGTTATAAATGTTTTGTTAATTTTAGTTGTATGTTTTTATTCTTCCTTGTTTTTGCCAGAGAACCAACGTATGGTCGCCCTTAATGTTGACTTTCAACAAATGTCACCAGATTTTGTCACTGCCTAGAATTATTTCGAGTAGGACTACTTGTGTAGGTCTATAACACTCTACATCATAATAGCAGGATTTAGTTAAAATGTCAATATATATCTCAGTTCTTCATTGTGATAGCAAAATCTCTGAGCACTTCTCATTGGCACTAGAATATGTGATTATGCTATCCATTAGTATTTTCTATTTCCTAAATATTCAGTGTATTATATACTACCATACCTTTGCATGAATTATTTCTTCATAGAATGATAGACTTTTTTTAGAGAAGGCATCCTGCCTGTACTGGAAAAATATCACTAGTAAGATTTCAAAAGACATCTCATTTTATTATTAAACAACTTAATGCTAAGGCATGTTATCTCTTAAAATGAAATATCCCCCCTCCCATAAAATCTACATGAATTCCTCCTAAAGAAAAAAACCTTACTTATTGATAACAGTTATCAGGTATTCATGGGAAAACATTTTTTAAAGGTACTCTTTTTACTTTTTTAGATGAATTGGAACTAAATTTGATTGTTTTTTGACCTGCATACTATATATTTTTTCTTTTTTTAAGACAGTCTCCCCCTATCACCCAAGCTGGAGTGCAATGGCTCAATCTTGGCTCACTACAATCTCCGCCTCCCAGGTTCAAGTGATTCCCCTGCCTCAGCCTTCCAAGTAGCTGGGATTTCAGGCGCATGCCACCAAACCTGGCTAATATTTGCATTTTTAGTAGAGACGGGGCTTTACCATGGTGGCCAGGCTGGTCTGGAACTCCTGACCTCGTGATCTGCCCACCTCGGCCTCCCAAAGTGCTGGCATTACAAGCGTGAGGCACTGTGCCCGGCCTGCCCTGCACACTTTTTTGATATACTTACTATATATATATTGATATACTTACTATATATATATATAAAATTTATTTATATCTGTATATACATACTTAGTCTATATATATATATTTATATATATATAAAATCCTTACTAATTTCTCCTTTAACTTCCTGCTTTACCAAGGATAATTTCCTTCTGTATTGTGAAATACTTATTCCCCTAAATGTATTATGTGATATTATACTTTGAGTTTTCTCCTGGTTTGGGTCATATTTTCCTGTTTCTTTACATGTCTGATAATATTTTATTGAATGTAAGAATACTGTAAATTTTATGATGCTCCTTTCTGGATTTTATTGAATTTTTTAAAAGAGTGTTAGATCTTTTTCTGGTACATAGATAAGTAGGTTGTGGCTCAGTTTGACCCCTTTAAAACTAGCATTAAGCTTTGTTTGGAAAGATTCAGCATAGACTTTCTTTCTGCAACTAATCTAATCCCAACTACTAAAGCGTGACACTAGACAGAAGTCACTAGGTAGAACACTCAGTCCACTTTTCTTTATATTGCAATATCTTTCTACCATGACCATTAAGAGCACATGCTATTAACAGTTTTTGTGAGTCTTAGTAGTGGTCAACCTATTGCTTTGCTTCCTATTGGTTTTCTCTCTCTCTTTTTTTTTTTTTTTTTTTTTGACTTATTGGGGTCTCCTCTAATACATGCACAAATCAGTATTCAACCAATGACTTGAGAGCATCTCTCTTAAGTTCTTCAGTGTTTTTACTATGTGCAGTTTTTTCCTCCTGTATTATGCCCCAAAATTCTTTTTTTTTTTTTTTTTTTTTGGAGGTGGAGTCTTGCTCTGTTGCCCAGGCTGCAGTGCAGTGGCATGATTTTAGCTCATTGTAACCTCCACCTCCTGGCTTCAAGCGATTCTCTTGTCTCGGCCTCCTGAGTAGCTGGGATTACAGACGTGCACAACCATGCCCATATGCTTCCCAAATTCTAGCTGCCTTGAACTTCCTAAATTCTCATCTCTGTATGCTCAACTCAGTAAGACCATCAGAATTTCAACTGGAAACTCTCTATAATTAACAAGCTGGGGCATTGTAGAACTCAGTACATTCATTTCTCTTCTCCCAGATTATAGCCTTGTGGTGTTTGTTTTCCAACATTGAAAAATGATTGCTTTATATATTTATCTGAGTTTTTAATTGTCAGATGTTTTCAATCTTTATGGTGAAGAGCAATTACAAACCAATCTTCCTGTGTGAACTTCTGAAGATGGAAAAACGGCTCTATGTGCCAGAAGGGTTAATAATTTCCCTCGGCATAAATAAACATTAATTCATTAAATGTAAAATTTGAAATTTAGTTTTTTAAACTTTCAAGTTCTAATTATATATCTTATTACACTATGTTTAGGTATAGTAAAATAGAAAAAGTTGTATTATTTTGTAGTAATATGAAAAAAAATTTTGTTGCGCAAGCTAAACTAATTTTATAAAAAATTAGTCCCATGTACTTAGTTCATCAAATATCTATAAACATTTTTATTTTCATGCATTTCAACTTTAATAAGTTTTATTTTTATTATTTTATTTTATTTATTTATTACAACTTATTTTGTAATAAGTTGAAGTGCTAAACAGGGATAACCAGCAAGCCTAACAAGAAAAACATTCCAAGTCTTAAATAGCTCATGTAATATTATGAACTAAATAAATACATATTATCAATACAGATCTTTTCATTATCCCAGTGGTATGTACAAACATCAACAAATATACTCTTAACTGATATAATCAGAAATCCAAATCCAACAATTGTATATTTTAATTCAAATTAAAATATATTAGATTACTTAACAGATCAATTCTTATTTATTTATTATTATAGTAGAGATGGGATCTCAGTATGTTGCCCAAGCTGGTCTTGAATTCTTGGTCTCAAATTATCTTCCCAATTGAGCTTCCCAAAGTGCTGGTGTTATAGGCATAAGCCATGATGCCCGGCCCTTCTAGGACTAGTCCTGATCATTAAAAATCTGTGAATATATTGGCATTGGTCCTCTAGATATAATTTACTTTATTTTTTGTATTTAATTTTAAAAAGTAGTGGAGTTTGAAAAGATAATTTCACATTATTGACATTATTTATTAAAGATTGGAGACCGTTTACTTCTACTCAAGATGCTTCTTTTGTTATAGATTGACATTCTATAGACAACAGGGCCTCCAAGTTGCATATCATTTATATGGCATTCTTTAGTCTGACATAGTTAGATGAAATTCTTCAAAACCTATTTATACTTAGCAAACTTTATTGATTCCTTAGTGGAATCTGCTTTTCTTTAGCTTTAGGCAACAAGTCTGTATTCATTTTAATGACATCCTATTGAATCTTGAATATCTCTCATATTTTTTCTTCCTTTGAAACCACACCTCTCATGATGCTAATAAAACTTTTGTAAACACACAATCTGCCCTAAATTTTTCTCTAAATCTGCCTGTCATTACTGAATTATATTCTTTTATTTTGAAAGCATTTACCTATCATTAGTCTTATGGCATATTTCCCCTTTATTATGATTTTGTTGGGATAACTGACAGGTGTTCTGAAATTACACCTATGAATTCAATGACATTGCAGAATATATCTACTGAGTTTAATGTCCTAATTTAATCTACAGAATTACATGAGTTCTTATACTTTCTTCATGTAAGTTTTACTTTTGCTTTATTTCTTCTGCCCTTTCTAGTTTTTGTAACTGGAGAACACAGGTGTAAAATTTGTTGTGTAGTTTTCAATTTTTTCTTAGCTATTAACAATAAACTCTATTCATTAAATAGTAAATCTATTCTTTCTTTGTCTGAACATGGTTTATAGTCTATAAACACTAATAATTGCTTTGATTTTCATTTATTTTGTTATGATGTTATTGCAAGTAATTTTTTTTTTTTTTGAAATGATGTAGAAAATGGTTTTCACTAACAGGAAAAAAATGCTTTCAAAATGTGGCCAAATTTCTGGAATAATGACAACAAGATGGTGAAACTGGAGTTCTTGGCTTCTCCTGAATCCTACCACACATAAGCATAACTAGCAACTATTTACAGGCAAGAATAACATAATCAGTATCCCAGAAATTGGGAGTGAGAAAGAGACATCTTTTTAGATTGCAAAATCAAGAAAAGCCACAATCCAATAATTATTAAGCTACCACAGGTCAGTGATTACCCATGGATAAATCATTTGGTCCCACCCAACCATAGTGGTGGTAAGGTGATCCAGTTAAGCTCCAGAGCTTGTGTTGTATTTACTAGGCTGAGAAGTAACTGCAAGTCACCCAGCTTCAGCTGCAGAGCAGTGACTCCACCAAACCTCTGTGTTCTGCTTAAGCTTACCACAGGCTGGGAAGCAAACTCTAGTCCACACATATCTGTGGAGCATAGCCTCTGGTCTTGCTCATCCTGTGTAGCTAAGCAAAAATCCAAGAGACCTCATCTCATCTCAGAGTCCATTACACAGCCCTGCCTCACCACAGATTTCAAACAATAGTACCACTTGGAAAGTGAAGACAACCTGTGATCTTACCTGAACAGAAAGAATCATGGAGCCCAGCTAGCAGTCTCCACCAGACCATGGAATACAGTCAGCAATACCATTTAATTTCATAGCATAGAAAGTGTCCCACTCCAATTACACAACCCAGCACAAAGATCTATCTCTCTGAGATTGCTAACAGCTATTCCTTCCAGAATCCCAGGCAAAACTAAACAGTAAAGATCTAGCACCATCTATGAATATTTACAAGGGCCAGAAGAGGGACCACATTCTCAAACAACAAGCATCAATGTCAAGACATGAGGATTTTGAACAATCAGAGAAATATGACACCACTGAAAGAAATGAAGAAAACTCCAATAATATACCCAGAAAAAAATTTAAAACTTATAAAGAAGTTAAGGGAACTATAAGAAAATACACATAGAAAATTAAATAAAATTTGATAATTCATTAGCAAAATGGAAAATATGATGTAGAAATGGAAAAAATAACCAAATAGAATTTGTGGAGATAAAGAATACGATAACTAAACTGAAAAAAATTCAACAGAAAGCTTGAACAGTAAACTTGACCAATCAAAAGAAAGAATCAGAGAGCTCAAAGACAGAGTATTTGAAGTGATTCAATCAGAGGTGAAAAATAATGAAAGAATAAAAAGAATGAAGAAAGTCTAGGGGAGTTATGAGACATAGAATGGAATCACCTTGGCATAATAGAAGTAACTGAAGGAGAAGAGAAAGGAAAAGGCCTACAGAGGTACTTTAAAAAATAGTGACTGAAAATGTCCTACATCTGGGGAGACAAAACAGCATTTAGGTACAAGGAGTTCAGAGCTCATCAGTGAAATCCAATCCAAACACAACAAGACACATCAGATTCAAATACTGAAAACTTAAAGCCAAAAAAAAAAAAAAAATGGAAAGAAACAAGATATGATAATTATGTCACATTTAAAGGAGTCTTAATACAGCTGTGAGATTTATTTGCAGAATTCCTAAAGGACAGAAGAGAGGAGGATGATATATTCAAAGTGCTGAAAGAAAAACAAAATACCTGTCAGTCAAATATATTATACCCAGCAAAATTGCTATTCCTAAATGAAAGAGAAATAAAATATTTTCCAAACAAGCAAAAGCCAATAGAATTCATCACCACTAGACCAGTCCTACAAAAAATGCTTAATGGTGTACTACATGTGAAAGTAAAAGGGTGATTTCTACAATCATAAACACACATGAAAGTATAAAACTCACTGCAAACACACAAATGAGAAAGAGAAAGGACTCAGGTGTTATCACTACAGAAAACCACCAAACCATAGGCTGAGGTGGGTGGATCACCTGAGGTCAGGAGTTCAATACCAGCCTGGCCAACATGGTGAAATCCTGTCCCTACTAAAAAAAAAAAATACAAAAAAGTAGCAGGGAGTGGTGGTGTGTGTCTGTAGTTCCAGCTACATAGAAAGCTGAGACAAAATAATCGCTTGAACAATTGAGGCAGACATTGCAGTGAGCAGAGATTGTACCACTGCACTCCAGCCTTGGAGGCAGAGTGTGATTCTGTCTCAAGAAAATAAATAATTTATTAAATAAAAATAAATAAGAGCGAAAGAAGGATTAAAAATTACAAAACAACCAGAAATCAATTAATAAAATGACAGAAATAAGTCCTCACCTGTAAATAATAACCTTGAATGTAAATAGATTAAACTTTCCACTTAAAAAATATGGACTGGCTCCACGGATTAAAAAAAAAAAAAAAAGATCCAACTGCATGCTGCCTACGAGGAACTCATCTCTATAAAGACACATATGGACTAAAAAAAAGGGGGATGAAAAAAGATATTCCATGCCAACAAAAACAAAATATGAGCAGAAATAGCTATACTTATATCAGATAAAATGGACCTTAAATGGAAACAGTGAAAAGAGACATTATATAAATATTAGGTCATTATATAAATAATTATATAAAGGTCATTATATAAATATTAGGGGATACATTCAGTAAGAGGACATAACAATTCAAAACATATTTGCACCCAACAGTGGAACACCCAGATGTACAGGAAAAATATTAGACCTAAGTAGAGAGACTGACTCCACAGTAATAGTTGGAGACTTTAAAACCTTACTGTCAACATTAGACAGGTCATCTAGGTAGAAAAATATTAAAGAAGTATTGGATTTAAACTGTGCTGTAGATGAAATAGGCCTAACATATACAGCACACTTATTCCAATAGCTACAGAATACACATCTTCTCATCAGCAATATGGAAAACTCTTTAGAATAGATCATATGTTAGGACACAAAACTTGCAATAAATACTTTAAAAATTAAAATTTTGCTAAATACTTTTTTAGATCAAAATGCAACAAAACTAGAAGTCTGTAAAAAGAGGAACTCTTTAAAGTATACAAATAAATGTAAATTAAATGATATGCTAATTGAATGACCAATGAGTTAAAAAAGAAAATAATAAGAAAATCAAAGTAATTATTGAAACCAATAAAAATCAAAATACAACATATCAAAATGTGTGTGACAGAAGAAGCAGTTCTAAGAGCAAACTTTATAGAGACAAATGCTTATATAAAAATAGGTTTTAAGTAAAGAATCAAATGATGCACTTCAAGGAACTTGGAAAGCAAGTACAAACGAAATCTAAAATTTGTTGAAGGAAAGAAATAATAAAAATCAGAGCAAAACTAAACAAAATACCGACCAAAAAAAAAAAAAATACAAATCATCAATACAATAGTTACTTGTTAAAAAAGATAAACTAAATTGATAAACTCCTAGCTAGACTAACCAAAAAGGAGAAAGAAGACCTCACTAAACAAAATCAGAAACAAAAAGGAGATATTACAACTGACACCAGAGAAATACAAAAGATCATTAACACATGTATGAACAACTATACACTACAAAATGCAAAACCTAAAAAAAAGATAAAACTCTGAACAAATATTACCTATCAAAATTGAAAACCTAAACAGGCCAATAATGAGTAATGATATTTAATAAATACTTTAAAAATCTCCCATTGAAGAAAAGATCACTATTGGATAGCACCACTGCTGAATTCTTTTGAATTTACCAACAAAAACTAACGTGAATTCTTCTCAAACTCTTCCAGAAACTTGAAGAAGAGGAAGTTTTCTCTAAATTACTGTATGAGGTTAACATTATCCTGATACTAAAACCAGATACAAATGCAACAAAAAAGAAAACTACAGGTCAATGTCTGATGAAAAAAGACAAAAAAGTTCTCAATGAAATTCTAACAAATCAAATTCACAGTACGTCAAAAAGATAATACACTGTGACCAAGTGGAACTTGTCCCAGGAATGCAAGAATAGTTTAACACATACAAATCAATAACTGTGAAACATCACGTCAACAGAATAAAGGACAAAAAACATAAACATCTCAATAGATGCTGAAAAAAAAACATTTTATAAAATTCGACATTCCTTCTTCTAGATAAAAACTCTCAACAAAGGTGACATAGAAAGAACATAAAAAAGGTTATATATGGTAAACCCAAACTGAAAATTATACCAAATAGGAAAAAGCTGAAAGCCTTTCCTCTAAGAATTGGAATAAGACAAGGATGCCCACTTTCACCACTTCTATTAAACATAGTACCAGAAGTCGTAACCAGAACAAACAGGCTGATAAATAAATAAAGTGTTGAAAAAGAAGAAATCAAATGTTCCACTTTTCAGATGACATAATCTTATATTTATGAAAATCTAAAGGCTCCACCACAAAACTCTTATATCCAATAAATAAAGAGTAAAGTTGGAGCATGCAAAATCAACATACACAAATGAGTGGCACTTCTATACACCTATAATGAACTGAGACAGAAATCAAGAAGAAAATCTAATTTATAATAAATACAAAAACATATAACTAGGAATAAATTATACCAAGGAGGTAAAAGACCTCTACAAGGAAATCTACAAAACTTTAATTAAAGTACTTGAAGAGGACACAAATAAATGTAAAGACATCACATGTTCATGGACTAAAAGAATTAACATCATTGACATGACCACACTGTCCAAAGCAATCTACAGATTCAATGCAATCCCTACGAAAATATCAATGATATTTTTTCACAGAATAGAAAAAACAATCCTAAAATTAATATAGAACTGAAGAGGAGCCCTAGTAGCCAAAGCAATTCAGGAAATTTGACCAAAAAAGAAACAAGCTGGAGGCATCACACTACCTGACCTTAAAATATATGACGAATCTGACAAATCTGGCCGGGCGCCGTCATTCACGCCTGTAATGCCAGCACTTTGGGAGGCCGAGGTGGGCAGATCACGAGGTCAGGATATCGAAGCCACTCTGGCTAACACGGTGAAACCCCATCTCTACTAAAAAAGTAAAAAAAAAAAAAAAAAAAAAAAAAAAAAAAATTATCCGGGCGTGGCGGCGGGCGCCTGTAGTCCCAGCTACTCAGGAGGCTGAGGCAGGAGAATGGTGTCAACTTGGGAGGCAGAGCTTGCAGTGAGCCGAGATTGCGCCACTGCATTCCCGCCTGGGCGACAGAGCAAGACTCCGTCGCAAAAGAAAAAAAAAAAAAAAAAGAAAAACAGTATATATTTTTTATATGTGTGCGTGTGTGTGTGTGTGTGTGTGTGTATGACAAATCTATAGTAACCAAAACAACATGCTATTGGCATTAAAATAGACACATACACCAGTGGAACAAAATAGAATGCCCCAGCTAAAGAATCCACTTATTTACAGCTAACTGATTTTCAACAAAGGTGCCCAGAGCATACATTGGGGAACAGATTTCCTCTGCAACATACAATGCTGAAAAAAATTGGACATTCATATGCAGAAGAATGAAACTGGACTCCAATCTCACACCAAATACAAAAACCAACTTAAGGTAGATTAAAATGTAAATGAAAAACCAAAATCTACAAAACTACTAGAAATAAATGTAAGAAAAACATTTCGGAATATTGTTCTAGGCAAAGATTTTATGGCTAAGACCTCTAAAGCAAATATAACAAATGTAAAACTAGACAAATGGAACTATGTTAAGCTGCAAAGCTTCTGCACAGCAAAGTAAGCAATCAACAGAGTAAAGAGACCACCTGTAGAATTGGAAAAAATAATTGCAAAGTATTCATCAGATGATGGATTAATATTCAGAATATATAAGAATATATAAAACTTATATATTCAGAATATATAAAACTCAACAGTTAAAAACATTCCATTAGAGACTGGGAAACAAATATGAATAGACATTTGTTAAAAGGAGACACACAAAAGAGCAACAGGTGTGTGGAAAAAATACTCAACATCACTAATCATCAGGAAAATGCAAATGAAACCACAATGAAATACAATCTCACCCCAAATTGAGTTCCTATTACTAAAAAGATAACAAATAACAGATGCTGTCAAGGATGTAGAAAAAAAAGAACCATTATGTATTGTTGTTGGAAAAGTAAATTAATATAGTCACTATGGAAAAAAATATGAGAATTTCTCAAAAGCCTAAATTAAAACTACTTGTAATCCAGCAATCACACAACAGCTTATTTATCCAAAGGTAAAGAAATCAACACATTAAAAAGATTTCTGTAAACCTATATTGCAACACTATTAACAATATAGAGGATATGTAATCAACCTAAGTGCTCATCAGTGGACAACTGGATTTTAAAAATTGGTATATATACACAATTAAATATTATCTGGCTGGCTGGGTGCAGCAGCTCATGTCTGTAACCCCAGCACTTTGGGATGCTGAGGTAGGTGGATCACCTGTCATGAATTCAAGAGCAGCCTAGTCAATGTGGTGAAATTCCATTGCCACCAAAAATACAATAATTAGCTAGGCATGGTGGCATATGCCTGTAGTCCCAGCTATTGAGGAGGTTGAAGCAGGAGAATTGCTTGAACCCAGGAGGCAGTGGTCACAGTGAACCAAGATCATGCCCCTGCACTCCAACCTGGGCAACAGAGTAAGATTCAGTCTCAAAAAAAAATATATATATATATATATATATATATATATATATATATATGTGTGTGTGTGTGTGTGTGTGTGTGTGTAGTCATAAAAAGAGAATGAATTCATGTCATTTGTAGCAATATAGATAAAACTTCAGGTCATGGTGTTAACTGAAATAAATTAAGCACAGTAAGACACATATTACGTTTAGGAGTTTAAGAAGTTTATCTTATTTAAATAAAGTGTAGAATAACAGATACCAGAGGCTGGGAATGTTTTGTATGTGAGAGAAGGGGTGAAGAGAGGTTGGTAAATTGGTACAAACATAGAGTTAGATAGAAAGAATAAATGTTAATATTCAATAGCACAGTCAGTTTAGTAAAGTTAATAAAAATATATTGTATATTTCAAAATGCCTAGAAGAAAGGACTTGAAATGTTCCCAACATATAAGAATGATAAATACTTGAGGTGATAGATACGCTAAATATTTTGACTTGACTACATACCCCATACATATAACAAAATTTCACATGCATCTCTTAAGTATGTACAATTATTATATATAAACTAAAAAATAATTTAAAAAATAAATACCTGAAGAAAGAGTGAACTGCCACCCAAGAATACTTTACCCAGCCAAGCTGTCGTTTAGAAATGAGAGAAACATAAAAAGTTTCCCAGATAAAAGCTATAGGAGTTCATTAACAGTGGGGTTGCTTTACAGGAGTTGCTCAAGGTCATTCTTTAAGATAATAAAACAGAATAATGCTAATTAATAATAAAGAATGAAAGCAAAAAAAAAAAACCCTCAATTTTATTAGTGATACATAGTTATACTCAGGTTTCTCTAATAGTGTAAGAAAAGTGTGTAATGCAATTTTATTCCTATAGACAGCTTCAAGAACAAAGACATAAAAACAACTAACTATAGCTATATCAAATTGTTAAGGGATATAAATTACAAAAATAAACATAAATTTTGGTAACAAAATTATAAAAGGTAGGGGGAAGGAGTAAAAATGCAGTAAGTTACTAAAGGCAAGTTGCTATTGGCTTGAAGTAGCCTATTTTAAGGATATGTAATTCTCACAGTAACCACAATGCAAAAATCCAAAGTAGTTGCATAAAATATATAAAAGAGTTAAAGCATACCATTAAACAACAAAGGAAGACAGCAAAAGATAAAGAAAGAAACAAAGAACCTACAAAACAAACAGAAAACAAACTACAAAATTTCAATAACAAGAGTTTATCAAAAGTTTCTTTCAATGTAAATAGATTAAATTCTCCAATTTAAAAGTAAAGTGAGTGAATGGATTTAAGAGAACAAGATTTCATCAGATGCTGCTTGTAGGAGCACCATGTTAGTGGTAAGGACACACATAGACTGTAAGTAAAGGGATAAAAAAATATTTCATGCAAATCAAAACCTGAAGAGTGCACGTAAAACTATACTTATATTAGACAAAATAGACTAAATTAAAAACTGTTAAGAGACAAAGAAGAAATATCTCAAATAAACAATCTAAAGATATACCTCAAGGTTTTAGAAAAAAAAAAAACAAACAAACTAAGCCCAAATCCAAATGAAGCAAGCTAAGCGGAAGGAAGGTAATAACAAAAATCAAAGTAAAAGTAAAGGAAATCGAGACTTAACAAAAAAGAGCAAGCATCAACTAAATTAAGAGTTGGCTTTTTGAAAAGATAAAGTGGACAAAATTTTGGCTGGACTAGAATAAAAATAAAGACACTCAAATACTATCAGAAATAAACGTGGAGACATTACAACTGGTACCACGAAAATACAAAGGATTATAAAAGCTACTATGAACAATGGTATGCCAACTAATTGGATAATCTAGAAGAAATTAACAAATTCCTAGACGTATGCAACCTACCAAGACAGAACCATGAAGAAAGAGAAAATCTGAACAGATAAGCAACAAGTAAAGACACTGAATCAATGATAAAATATCACCCTTCACAAATAGCCAAAGACTAAATGGCTTCATTACTGAAGTCTATCAAACATTTCAAGACAAATTAATAAGAATTATTTTTACTCTCTTGAAAAAAACTTGAAATAGGAAGAATACTCCCAAACTTATTTTACAAGGTACATTAGTCCATTTTCATGCTGCTAAAGAACTGCCCGAGACTAGCTAATTCATAAAGGAAAGAGGTTTAACAGTCTCACAGTTCAGCATGGCTGGGGAGGCCTTAGGAAGCTTATAATCATGGTGCAAGGCACCTCTTCACAGGGTGGCAGGAGAGAGAATGACTGCCAGCAAGGGAAATTCTAGATGCTTATAAAAATAAGTTCTCAAATATCATGAGAATATATTCAGTATTACAAGAACAACATAGGGGAAACCACTCCATGGTTCAACTGCCTCTCACTGGGTCCCTCCCATGACACTTAGGGATTATGGGAATTACAATTCAAAATGAGATTTGGGTGGGGTCACAGTCAAACCATATCACAAGGTTAGCATTACATTGAACCTGAAGTCAGACAACGACACAACAAGAAAAGAAAATTATAAGCCAATATCCCTTATGAACATAGATGTAAAAATTATCAAGAAAATGTAAACAAACCAAGTTCAAGAACACATTAAGGGAATCATTCATCATAATAATCATAAAATAAAGTAGAATTTATCCCTGGGATGCAATGATGGTGCAACATATGCAAATCAATAAATGTAATAAACCACATTAAAAATTGAAGCATAAAATGTATATGATCATTTCAAAAGTGAAGAAAAAGTAATTAACAAAACTCAACATTTTTTATTACATGAACTCTCAATAGATTAGGTCCAGAAGGACCTAATATACTTCAATATAATAAAGACCATGTATGACAAACCTGTGGCTAACATCATTCTCAAAGGTGCAATGTTGAAAACTTTTTCGCTAAGACCAGGGAAAAGAAAAAGATGTTCACTCTCGCCACTTCTTTCCAACATAGTACTGAAAGTCCTAGCCAGAGCAATTAGACAAGAGAAAGAAAGAAAAGCCATTTTTAATAGGACAAGAAATAGTGGAATTGTTTCCATTTGCTGATGAAATAATCTTATATATAGAAATCGCTAAAGACTCCATAAAAAAAGGATTGGAACTGATAAACCAATTCAGTAAAATTGCAGAACATAAAAATAAAAACGCAAAAATTTAGTACCATTTCAATATATTCATAAAAAGTTATCTGGAAAGAATGTTAAGAAAACTCTCCCATTTACAATAGCAATAAATAAATTAAATATTTATGTGTAAATTTAACCAGCGGTGAAAGACCTATATACTAAAAACTGTAAAACATTGATGAAAAAAAAAAAAACAAAACTGAAGTAAACACCAGTAAATGGAAAGATAGCCTATGTTTATGGATTGAAAGTATTAATATTGTGAAAATGTGAATAATACACCAAACAATCTACAGATTCAGTGCAATCTCTGTCAAAAGAACAGTGTCGTTTTATATGAAACTGGAAAAAAAATCCCAAAACATAGCAACTATAAAGGGCCTTGAATAGCTAAAACAATTTTGACCAAAAAGAACAAAGCAGGAGGCATCTACGACCTGATTTCAAAACATATTATAAAGGGATTGTAATCAGCACAGCATGGTACTGAAATAAAAACAGACACATCAACAGGGTAAAAAACCCAGAAATAAATCCACGTATTTATGGTCAACTTATTTTTGACAAAGATGCCAAGAACACACAATAGAGAAAGAATAGTCTCTTCAATAAATGATATTGAGGAAACTGGATATTCATAAGGGGAAGAATGAAATTAGAACCATATTTTATGTGATACAGACAAGTGAACTCAAAATGAACTTAAATGCAATACCTAAAATTGTAAAACTACTAGATGAATATGTGGGGGAAAAGCTCCATGACGTTGGCCTGGGCAATGATTTTTTTGTTATGACTAAAAAACACAAGCAACAAAACCCCAAATAAGAAGACAAAATGGCATCAAACTAAAAAGTTTCTGTACAGCAAAGTAAATAATGAACAAAGCAAAGAGACACCCCACAAAATAAGAGAAAATATTTGCAAACCATAAATCTGATAAGGGCTAAATATCCAAAATATATAAAGAATCCAAACAATTCAATAGCAAGAAAGGAAATAATTTTTTAAAAATGGGCAAAGGACCCAAATAAACACTTTTAGAAGAAGATACACAAATGACAATAGGTACATGAAAAAAATGTTCAGCATTACTAATCATTAGGAAAATGCAAATTAAATTCACAGTGAATGATTATATTATACTTGCTAGAATGGCTGTTATCAAAAAGATGAAGACAAGTGCTGGTGAGGATGGAGAGAAAAGGGCACTCCTTCACATTATTGGTTGCAATGTAAATTAGTATAGCCAATATGGGAGATAGTTTAGAGGATCCTCAAAAAATGAAAAATAGAACTACCATGCAGTCTGGTAATCCCACTTCTGGGTATATATCCAAAGGAACTAAAATCAACGTATCAAAGTAATATCTACACTCCCATGTTAATTGTAGTGTTAGTCACAATAGCTAAGCTTAGCAAACAACCTAAGTGTCCATGAATGGATGAATCGTTAAAAAAAATGTGGCATATGTACACAATGAACTACTATTTAGACTTACAAAATGGGGAAATCCTGTCATTTGCAACAGGCTGCGTGAATCTAGAGGGCGTTACGCTAAGAGAAACAAATGGGGAACAGAAAGACAAATATCACATGATTTTACCCCTATGTGCAATCTGATAAAGTTGTACTCATGGAAGTAGAGAGTAGAATAATGCTTACCAGAGGCTGGGAAGGGTAAAGGTAGAGGAAGATGGGAAAATATTGATTAAAAGACACAAAGTTTAAAATAGAAGAATAGGCTTTGAGTTATATTTCACAGCATGGTGGTTGTAGGTAAATTATATATTTCAAAATAACTAAGATAAATTTCAAATGTGTCACCATAAAAATATGATAGGTAAGCTAGGTGATGAATATACTAATTAGCTTTACTTATTCATGCCTCAATTTACACATATACAAAAACATCACACTCTACCCCATAAGTGTGTATAATTATGACTTATAAATCAAAATTAATATTAATAATAAATTAAAAGTCCCAACATTAGCTAAAAAACCTTCAGCCAGCTTTAAGGGGGAAATAATTTTTAAGTAACTCTTTATTTAAAGACATCATATTTTTATTGTTCATTTGAAGCAAAAATTATCATAGAAGTGCTAAGTAAAATAAATAATGTCATTAGCATACTATTCCAGGATATTTGAATTTACTCAGAATTACCCTGTAGCCACGCTGGTAACTAAATCCAGTTTGTGGTTGAAAAATCTCTAAATTCTATGATATTATTAGTAGGAGCTGCAAATTTTCTTCTTGTTCTATGCAATAGGAAGACTTTTTTCCACTCTGCTAACATTTTTGGAAAAGGAAATAATTTTAACTCTCTTTGATCCTCAGAGTTTAGATATTACTTTATAAATTGAAATTCCAAAATACCATTTTAGGAACCAAAAATTGCAAAAAGAATACATATTACTAAACAAACAAATAACAAGTCAGTGAATGCACTGCAATCTATAAGTATTTGTTATTTAAACCCAAGGAAGAATATCATGTTATTCATATGAGACCATTAGATATCTTGTTATAGTGACACTGAAATATTAAACTGTCCTAGAAAGCAATTTTCCTTTCTGTGAACAAGAGTAATTTACGGACCTTAAGTCAAGAAGGAAGAAATGACTTTAATAAGGATTCTGAAAAACATTTTATTGCTGGTGTATTTATAAATAGTCAATATTCTCATCTAAAATTTAATAATGATCATATGCAAAGCATCACATTTTTGTGATTATCATGGAGGGTGAGACTATCACAGATGATAAACAATTCCTAAAACACATGATTCATATTGAATTAGTAAAACAAGGATGGATTATTGCACATATCAGTACCCAAATTAGATTTAATATATGAATGTGTATTTTATCACTAAATGGAAACATTGCTTCAGTCATAACGAATATCCTAAATATGTTCAGATATTGTCACCAAATTAAAAACATTATCGCATAAAGCAAAGTTTAATAAACTGCGTATGTACACACTGTGAGAATTGCAAATGACTTTGTTTTTGAAAACTTAATTTGGCACTTATATTAGAAATAATACATTTCAGACACCTAGTGCTTAACACCCTATAGTGAACTTTTGCTGAGATCTGAAAATGCTGTGCATTGACAGCTTTGTGGATCAGGGCACGGCACAGTCTCACAGGGTTCTCAAGTCTCACTCTAGTTCTGCAAGCCAGCTTCTGGTTCCGCACCTCTGCAATAGTATGGCCAAACATTAGAGAACTCTGAGTTTAAGATACAGTCACTGGAGTCTCTGCTTAGTTATTTTATAAACACAGTAGCTATTTGCTGGCACCATATTATTTTCACATCATTCCAAAAGAGATATATGATATCAGAATCATTAAATTACTATATTACTTACTGTCACATATAAAACACAATTCAATTTTGTATACTTCTGATGTTATATAATATGATATATTTAAATTTTTATAATACAAGCCAATAAGAAAAATAGCATGTTATTTCAAAATACACAGAATTGTTTAGAAATGCATTTTGAAATAAATATCTTTATTTTTAATCCATTTTTGAAAATGTCTTTGAAGATAATTAGGTAATTATGGAATTTTTACACATTACTTATTTTTGCTTTGAATGTATAGAATTTTGATTGAAGCCATCCATGGGAAAAAATTTTAGCCTGTTTTCAATTGCTAAAGAGTAATAATACAGAACTACCTTATTTTTCAAATGCAGATTGATGTTATATTAAGTGTTTGAAAACGGTTTGATTTCCTCAACAATCTATGCCAGAGAACGTGCTTTATAAACATTTTGAAATGTCCAGGCAATATTTTCAGCTAGCAAAGATATCTTACTTTCCTAACTCCACCCCAAGAATACACTTAAAATGACATTACAAGGTCTTAGTTCAGTGGGGTTAGAATTAATAATGTTTCCCTGTAACTGGTAATTGGCAAAAATCTGTTTACTTCTACTCTGCTTTCCCTTTGTGCTTAAATGTTCTGTTGACTCCACCATGAACTTCAAGGTGAACTTCAGCGGTTCACTGAGAGGTTTATTCATTTTGGCAGAGAAAAAGGCTGACTCTATATGTAGCTAAACTTTAAACTACATTCCCGTACCTTGCAAAACCATCAACATTTTCTCCACAACTGGCTATTTTCCATTTTTGATATGAATAAAGCCAAAACAAGAGCTAGTTAAGAAACCAGAAATCTTTTCAGCTCAGGAAAAGTAGAGAAAGAAAAAGAAATATCCAGCAGAAAATATTGATTGTATGCTCCCCAAATCAATCCTTCAATCCAATTTCATTTTTATAACAAATTGATTATCTTTTCCTTTAAAAAGCTGTTGAATTCACTATAAATACAAAATTCAATTTAATTTATATGTCCTAATCAAGTAATCTTTCTATTGGTATTTGAGAAAAAAAAGACCAAATATAATTCCAAATATCATATTACACTGAGCTGTATGTCACCTTTGGAGGCCAATTTAAAGTCTGAGGCATAGTATGTTTGTATTCATCCTTCACCTCTACTTATTAGACGAGCTAAGCAAAGCCCAAATTTGAAAGCAAGGCTATAAATTATTGTCTTTGGATTTTATTTATGAACGAGTTTAGCAAAATATAAACTTTGCTCCTGAATAGTTGAAATATGGTAGTTTTAACATACCCCATGTCAACCCCTTTCTTCTTATGTGTATTATTATGAAACGTTATCTGACAGCTTCAGGGGAAATTCAAAGACAAGAGAAAATACTTGTGTAATTCAGTCAATAAAGCCAAAGTATTCTTAGTAACTTAAAGAAATTAGGCTTCGTATGTTTGGGTATTTTATTTTATTTTATTTTATTTTATTTTATTTTATTTTTATTTATTTTTTTTTTTTTTTGAGACGGAGTCTCCCTCTGTCGCCCAGGCTGGAGTGCAGTGACCAGATCTCGGCTCACTGCAAGCTCCGCCTCCCGGGTCCACGCCATTCTCCTGCCTCAGCCTCCCGAGCAGCTGGGAATACAGGCGCCGCCACCACGCCCGGCTAGTTTTTTGTATTTTTAGTAGAGACGGGATTTCACCGTGTTAGTCAGGGTGGTCTCGATTTCCTAACCTCGTGATCCGCCCGTCTCGGCCTCCCAAAGTGCTGGGATTACAGGCTTGAGCCACCGCGCCCGGCCCTGTTTGGGTATTTTAAACAATGAATAGAACAGTATTGCCTTAAAATTCTGATTACAATTTCTGGATCCTAAGATTGAGCTCTCAACTCTAAGACCAAGGCTACATGTGAAGCATTCTAACGGGGTATTGCTGTGAAAATTAAGTGTGGCTGATCATTGTAATGATTTTAAATGCCCTGCCATTCTTAATTCGCATCCATCAATTGCAATCATTAATCAAGTTAAATGTAATGGTTTGGGTGAATACTTAATATTGATTCTAGCTTAAATTTCACTGTAATTATAACTTAATGGTAAGCAGTATGTGTAATATTTAAATATAACCTAGTTTAAACTATCAATTAAGTAACAGCAGGGAAAAGGACAAATCCTGTGACCCAGACAGGAATCATAAGGAGATCTTCACTGAAACAGAGGAAGAAAATAGGCAAAGGGTCAAAAAAAAGAAGACAAGGGGAGTGAATATTTATTGGCACATGTAAGCTTAGAGTTGCCACTAACATGTTTATGAAAGTGCTCTGAGACACAAATGGAAAAACAAGCACAAACAGAGGACAGGTCCTTTGATTACTAGAAGACAACCTTAATTTCAAGTTCCCAAGAATTTCTGATAAAATTCAGGATAATCCTATTGCATGGAAAGTTCATACACTTATTTAATTCATCGCAAAGTCCTACATTTCAAAAGACAAAACAGATCAGTTAATTTATCTCCTGTCCCAAATGTGTCACTTGGATTTTCATAAGTCACCTTTGTGAAAGTGCCTTTATTTCACTGATTCTAGTTTTCTTCATTTGAAAATGAATGTTTCAAAAATAAATAAATAATCCCCAAAGCAATGTAAACCTGCCTTCCTTCTAAACCACCAGTTTCTGCTATTTTTTGCTTTAGCACAGGTAACCAGTATGCAGTTTTCAGTAAGATGAATCAGTCTTATAACTCTGAATCCAGGCATCTGTTGAAGCCTTCAGCTCTGATTCCAGCAGTTTAATTTGAGAATATATATCTGTTTAGGTATACTTGAACAGATGTCTCAGTCTACTTGAAGAGTTGTCTAAATCTGTGATTCTCAAAATGTGAATCCCCGACCAGCAACACTGGCATCACCTGGGAATTTTATAGAAATATAGATTATCAGGCTTCACACCCCTCTGAGAGATAGGTCCAACAATCTGTGTCTTTCAGGTAATTATAGAAGTTTGAGAACCATTTTCTCACCAAACAACAGGTATTAAATGCAAAATAGACGACTGAACCAATGCCTTAACTTGCCTCTCCCCCAAATCCCACCAAATTGACCATAGATATCTAAAGCAAAAATAACAAACAGAACAAGAAGTAAATAAATCCATGTCAATACCAATTTTCTGGGACTCATCAATATACTATGTCTGTGAGTAGTTTCTGGAAAGAAAATACAGACAGGACAAAAATGACGCCACTATCCAATAGATATGAGGAATTATTTACTACATGAAAGTAAAGTAGAAAACCTTTAAAAAGATATGTTTTCCCCCCATCCTTGGAATAACTTTAGAATCTGAACTCCAAGATCCTTGCAGTGGGGCCAGAGATAATAAGGTTGCTGATGGGAGTTTGATGTAGTTATGATTTAAAGGCTGAGGAAGAGCTGCTTAGTCCCATTTTCAAATATAAAGCCACACAGCATTTTGAAGTGTTCTGACATTCTAAACCATCAGAGTACTGGAGACTTTGAAACTCATGAGTCCTACTATTGTGGTGTAGTAATCGGATGCTACATGTTTATGTGAAAAGAGTGGCAGGTGCATAGGCTATTTATATCACTAATGGCAAATGCATATGTATACGCATTATATAGTATATACATATATTGCGTATGTATAGGCATTATATATGTATATGTGTTGTATAAAATATATATACTATATATGTGTATATATTCCCCAGATCCTAAATATTTAAAGAAATCCATTGCTCAAGAAAGAGAACAAACTTAAACCCTCAAACAACTATTCCAAGATGACTAAACATCCGTACATGCGTGGTAATAGTGAATACAGCAGGCAAAATTTATTGGACTTCATCTCATACTGCTGGAAAATATATAAATAATATATAAAAAGAAAATATTTTGAGTAATAGAGAAAATTAATAATTGTGTATTGGAACTTTAGATTTGGTCATTAAACGAGTAGCGGGTTCTTTGTAAAGCCCTATAAGCAAGACACAACTTTGAAAGTCTGAAAAACTGGAAGAATTAAAGAAGCACAGAGAAAACACATAAGTTGTAAGAACGAGGTAATTAGTATAAATAAAGAGAACATTAAAGTATTAAAAACAACATAATTAAATTTATATTAATAATTTTGAAACTCTCACTGAAATGGTTAGCTTTACAAGAAATATAATTTACTTGAGGTCATATAGTTTAGTAATGGAATTAGTTCGGTCTGAATACAAAGTTTCTTGTATCAGATGCTGTTGATTGCCAGCTTGAAATCTACCCTACTACCCACTTTTTTTTTTTCCTGGCAATTTGGGAGATGATTTTAATTCAGCTATCTACCTTCTTTTACAAGGCCAAGTACATCAGAGGAAACAGCCAGTTTCCACAGCCCCAGGGAGAGAATTATAATAGGTTTAATCCAATTCCAGAACCACGTATTAACTCAGTCAGCTTTCTCCCACTGACTTGAAATAACAGCTTTGTCATTCTTTGAGATCACACATATGTGCAGATCTATTTCTGGAAGTTTTTTTTTTTTTTTTTGTAATTGTACCTCCTTTTTTGGTTATGCCCTCTATTAATATAATATTCTTTTAAAAACAATAACTTTTTATTAAGTTTTAATATGTGGAAATAGAAGTCCTCACTTAGTTGTTTCATTTGATACTAATAATTTATAATTTTTAATTTTTATGGGTACATAGTAGGTGTATATATTTACGGGGTACAAGAAATGTTTTGATACAGGCATGTAATGTGAAATAAGCACGTCATGTAGAATGGGGTGTCCATCTCCTCAAGCACTTATCCATTGAGTTGTAAACAACCCAATTACACACTTTAAGTTATTTTAAAATGTGCAGTTATTATTGACTCTAGTCCCATATTGTGTTATCAAATAGTAGGCCTTGTTTATTCTTTCTAACTACTTTTTGTGTACACATTAACCATCAGCACCTCTCCCCCAGGCCCCACTATACTTCCCAGCCTCTGGTAACCATCTGTCTACTCTCTATGCCTATGACTTCAATTGTTTTGAGTTTTAGATCCCATAAATAAGTGAAGCCATGTGATGTTTGTCTTTCTGTCCCTGGCTTATTTCATTTAACATAATGATCTCTAGTTCCCTCCATGTTGTTGCAAATGACTGGATCTCATTCTTTTTAATGGCTGAATAGTACTATTGTGTGGTGTATATGTACCACATTTTCTTTATCCATTCATCTTTGATGGACACTTAGATTGCTTCCAAATCTTAGCTATCATAAACAGTGCTGCAACAAACATAGGAGTGCAGATATCTCTCTTTGATATACTGATTTCCTTTATTTGGGGTATATAGCTAGCAATAGGATTGCTGGACCAAATGGTAGCTCAGCTTTTAGTTTTTGGAGAAACTTCCAGACTGTTCTCCACAATGGTTGTACTAATTTACATTCCTACCAATAGTGTATGAGGGTTTCTTTTTCTCCATATCCTTGCCAGCCTTTGTTATGGCTTGCCTTTTGGATAAAAGCTATTTTAACTGGGGTGAGGTGATATTTTATTGTACTTTTTATTTGCAGTTCTCTGATGATCAGTGATGTTGAGCACCTTTTCATATGCTTGTTTGTCATTTGTATGTCTTTTTTTGAGAAATGTTTATTTAAATCATTTGTCCATATTTTTAAATCAGATTATTAGATTTTCCTATACAAGAATTTCAGCTCCTTACATATTCTGGCTATTAATCCCATGTCAGAGGGGTGGTTTGCAAATTTTTTCTCCCATTCTGTGGTTGTCTCTTGAGTTTTTTTTTTTTTTTTTTTTTTTTTTTTAGACATGGTCTCACTCTGTCACCAAGGCTGGAGTGCAGTGGCCCAATCTTGTTTCACTGCAACCTCTGCCTCCCAGGTTCAAGCAATTCTTTTGCCTCAGTCTCCCGAGTAGCTGGGATTACAGGTGCACGTCACCATGGCCCAGCTAATTTTTGTATTTTTAGTCAAAATGGGGTTTCGCCATATTGGCCAGGCTGGTCTCAAATTCCCAACCTCAAGGGATCCACCTGCCTCAGCCTCCTGAAGTGTTGGGATTACAGGCATGAGCCACCATACCCAGCCAACTTTGTTGTTTTCTATCCTTTGCTGTGTAGAACCTTTTTAAATTGATGCATTCCTGTTGGTCCATATTTGCTTTGGTTGCCTCTACTTGTAGGGTATTGCTCAAGGAATCCTGGCCCAGATCAAATCCTGAAGATTTTCTCCAGTGTTGTCTTATAGTAGTTTCACAGTTTGAGGTCAGATTTAAGTCTTTATTCCATTTCAATTTGATCTTTGTATTTAGCAAGAGATAGGGGTCTAGAGTCATTCTTCTGCATACGAACATTCAGTTTTCCCAGCACATTTATTGAAGAAACTGTCTTTTCCCAGTGTGCAGATTTGTTTCTGGGTTCTCTATTCTGTTCCATTGTTTTTTGTGTCTGCTTTTATGCCAGTACCATGCTGTTTTGGTTACTATAGCTCAGTAGTATAATTTGAAGACCAGTAATGTGATTACTTCAGTTTTGTTCTTTTGCCTTAGGATAGTTTTGGCTATTATGGGTCTTTTGTGGTTCTGCTTAAATTTTAGGATTGCTTCTTCTATTTCTGTGAAGAATATCATGGCTATTTTGATAGGGATTGTATTAAGTCTGTAGATTGATTTGGGTAGTATAGATATTTTAACAACATCCAAGTATTCCAACCCATGAACATAGAATATTTTTCCCACATTTGGTGTCCTCTTCAATTTCCTTTATCAGTGTGTTACAGTTTTTATTATAGAGATCTTTCACTTTATTGGTTCAGTTAATTCATAGGTATTTAATTTTATGTGTGATTATTTTAAACAGGATTGGTTTTTTATTTCTTTTTCACATTGTTTACTGCTGCTATTTAGAAATGCTACTAAATTTTGTAGGTTGATACCATATTCTGCAACTTTACTGAATTTATCAGTTTTAATAATTTTTTTTGGATTCTTTAGGTTTTATTCAATTTTAGGATCAAATCATTAGCAAAGAAGAAAAATTTGACTTCTTCCTTTCCAATCTGGATGCCTTTTATTTCTTTCTCTTGTCTGATTGCTCTACCCAGGACTTCTGGTACTATGCTGAATAACAGAGGTGACAGTGGGCATCATTGTGTTCCAGATCTTTGAGGAAATACTTTCAGTTTTTTTCCCATTCAGTACAATACCAGCTGTGGATCTTTCGTATACAGATTTTATTATATTAAGGTGTGTGTTCCTTCTATCCCTAGTTTTTTGAAGGCGTTTATCATGATGGGATGTCTAATTTTATTAAATGCTTTTTCAGCATCAATTGAAAAGATTATATGGTTTTTATCCTTCATTCTGTTGATATGATGTCATGTTGATTAACTTGCATATGTTGAATCCTCCTTGCATCCCAGGGATAAATCCCATTTTGACATGATGAATGATCTTTCTAATGTATTGTTGAATTTGGTTTGCTAGTATTTTGTTGAGGATTTTTGCATCAATATTCATCATAGATATTGCCCTGTACTTTTCTTTTCTGATATGTCTTTGTCTGATCTTGGTGTCAGAGTAATACTGGCATTCTAGAAGGAGTTCAAAAGTATTCCTTCCTCCTCTATTTTTCAGAATAGCTTGAATAGGAATAGTATTAGTTCTTCTTTAAATGTTTTGTAAAATCCGGCAGTGAAGCAATCAGGTGATGGGCTTTTCTTTACTGGAAAACTTTTTTATTACAGAGTCAATCTCATTACTTTTTATTTGTCTGTTCAGATTTTGGAGTTATTTCTGGCTCAATCTTGGTAGGTTGTATATATCATTCCTTCTAGATTTTCAATTTTATTGATATATAGTTGCTCAGAGTAGCCACTAATGAGCCTTTAAATTTCTTCAGTATTATTTGTAATTTCTCTTTATCATGTCTGATTTATTTATTTGGATCTTCTCTTTATTTTACTTAGTCTGGGTAAAAGTTTGTCAATTTTGTTTAATTTTTACAAAATCAAATTTTTTTTCATTGATCTTTTGTATTTTTTATTTCAATTTCATTTATTTCTGTTCTGATCTTTATTATTTCTTTTTCTACTATTACTTTTGAGTATAATTTATTCTTCTTTTTCTAGTTATTTAAAATACATAATTAGACTAGCTATCTAAAGTTTTTTTCCTTCTCTTTGATTTAGGCACTTATAGCAATAAGTTTCCCTCTGAGTACTGCTTTTGCTACAACCCATAGGTTTTGGTATGTTGTGTTTCCATAATTATTTGTTTCAAGAACTTTTTCAATTTTCTTCTTAATTTCCACATTGAGCCATATGTGCTTCAAGAGCATATTGTTTAATTTTCATGTATTTGTATAGTTTCCAAAATTCCTCCTGTTATTAATTTCTAGTTTTATTCCATTGTGGTCAGAAAAGATGCTTGATAGTATTTCATTTTGTTCAATGTTTTAAGACTAGATTTGTGACCTAACATGGACTATTCTTGAGAATAATTTATGTGCTGAGAAAAAGAATGTGTATTCTTCAGCTCTTAGATGAAATATTTTGTAAATACCTATTAGATCCAATTGACCTAGAGTACAGATTAAGTCTGATGTTTCTTTGTTGATTTTTCTATCTGGAAGATCTGTCCAATGCTGAAAGAGGGATGTTGAAGTCTCCAATTATTATTGTATTAGGGTCTACCTCTCTCTTTAGCCTTAATAATATTTCCTTTATGTATTTGGGTGTTCCAGTGTTTTGTGTATATATATTTAAAATTCTTATATTATCTTGCTGAATTGACACCTTTATCATTATACAGTAAGCTTCTTTGTCTCTTCAAATAGTTTTTGTTTTGAAATCTATTTTGTCTGATATAGGTGCAGTGACTCCTGTTCTTTTTTTGGTTTTCATTGGCATGAAATATCTCTTTCTATCCCTTTATTTTCAGTCTCTTTGTGTGTTTTTTGGTGAAGTGTGTTCCTTCTAAGCAACAGATCAATAGGTCTTGTTTCTCCATCCAGTCAGTCAGTTTATGTCTTTTGATAGGAGAGTTCAGTCCATTTACATTCAATGTTGTTATGGATAAGGAAAGACTTACTCCTGTCATTTTGTTATTTTTTTTGTGACTGTTTTGTAATATTCTCTTTCTTCTTTCTTTCATTGCTGTCTTCCTCTAGTGAAGGTAATTTTCTCCAGTGATATTATTTAGATTCTTGCCTTTTATGTTTTGCGTATCCATTGTATGTTTTTTTGTTTGAAGTTACTATGAAGCTTGCAAATAGTGTCTTATAACCAACTATTTTAACCTGATAACAACTAAATAATATTTGTATAAACAAATCAACAAACAAAACGAAAACTAATAAAAATTCACCTTAACTTCATCCCTCCACCTTTTATTTGTTGTTTTAATTTTTGTATTATTTTACTGATTATGTCCTGAAAAGTTGTTGTAGTTATTACTTTTGATTGGTTCGTCAATTAGTCTTTCTACTTAAGATAAGAATAGTTTATACACCATAGTTATAGTGTCAAAATATTCTGTGTTTTTCTGTGTACTTACTATTACCAGGAAGTTTTGTACCTTCAGGTGATTATTTATTGTTCATTAATGTTATTTTCTTTCTGATTGAAGTACTTCCTTTACCTTTTCTTGTCAGACTGGTCTGGTATTGATACAATCCGACAGCTTTTGTTTGCCTAGGAAAGTGTTTCTCTTTCATGTTTGATGAATATTTTCACCAAATATATTATTCTATGGTAAAACTTGTTTTCCTTCAGCACTTTTAATTTGTCATGCCCCTCTCTCTTAGCCTGTAAGGTGTCCACTGAAAAGTCTGCTTCCAGATGTACTGGAGCTCCATTGCATGTTATTTGTTTCATTTCTCTTGATGCTTTTAGGATCCTTTCTTTATTCCTAACTTTTGGGAATTTAATTGTTAAATGCTTTGAGGTAGTCTTTTTGTTAAATCTGTTTGGTGTTCTATAACCTTCCTGTAATTGGATATCAATATCTTTCACTAAATTGGGGAAGTTCTCTGTTATTATTCCTGTGAATATACTTTCTACCCCTATCTCTTTCTCTACCTTCTCTTTCAGGCCAGTAACTCTTAAACTTGCTGTTTTGATGCTATTTTCTAGACCTTCTAGGCATGCTTCATTTTTTTTTTTTTAATCCTCTTGATTTGCATTTTCAAATAAAGCCTGTCTCTAAGCTCATTGATTCTTTATTCTTCTTGATCCATTCTGTGATGAAAAGATTATTATGCATTCTTCAATGTGCCAATTGCATTTCTCAGCTCTGGAATTTCTGCTTGATTCTTTTAAATTATTTCAATCTCTTTGGTAAATTTATCTGATAGAATGCAGAATTTTTTCATGTTATCTTGAATTTCTTTGAGTTTTCTCAACACAGCTATTTTGAATTCTTGGCCTGAAAGATCTCCCATCTCTGTTTCTCCAGTATTGGTCCCTGGTGCCTTATTTAATTTATTTGGTGAGGTCATGTTTTCCTGGGTGGTGCTGATGCAAGTAGATGTTCTTTGGTTTCTGGGCACTGAAGAGTTAGATATTTATTGTAGTCTTTGCTGTCTGGGCATTTTTTTTGCCACGCTTCTTGGGAAGGCTTTCCAGATATTTGAAAGAACTTGTGTGTTATGATCCAAATTGTTTCTGCTTTAAGGAGCACCTCAACCCAGTAGCACTGTGATTTTTGTGGACTCATAGAGGTACTGTCTTGATTGTCTTGGATAAGATCTGAGGAAATTCTATAGATTCCAATGAAGAGATTCTTGTTCTCTTTTTCTTTGTTTACTTTCTCCCAAACATACAGAGTTTCTCTCTCTCTCTCCCTCTGTTCTGAGTCACCTTAAGCTGGGAGGAGAGTGGAGTGACACAAGCACCCCTATGAGCACCACCACTATTACTCTGTTACTGTACTGGGTCAGACCTGTAGCTAGCACAGTGCTGGAACTTGCCCAGGGCCTGCTGTAACTACTCCTTGGCTACTGTCTGTGTTTATTCAAGGTCCTGGGGCTCTACAATCATCAGGTGGCAAAACCAACCAAGCCTGTGTTATTCCTTTAGGGCGGCCGGGTCCCTTAGGTCCTGGGTGGGTCCAGAAGTGCCATTCAGGATTCTTAAGCTAGATTTAAAAACTTTAGAAGTCTACCTTGTATGTTGTTGTATTGTGGCTGATCTGGCACTTCAAACACAAAATGCAGTCCTTTCCACTCTTCCCTCCCCTTTCCAAAGGCAGAGGAGACTTGCTGAGCAGCCACTGCCATCTTTGGCCACAAGGAGTACTGCCAGACTACCACCCATATTCCTGTAAGGGCCAAAATCTCTTAAGTCAGCTTGTGGTGAATGTTGCCTGGCCTGGGATTCACCTCTGGTCCATGGTAGGTCCAGAAATTGCCATCAAAGAGTCATATCCCGGAATTGTGAACCCAAAGAGTCTGCTTAGTGCTCTACCCCCTTGTGGCTATGTTGGTACATTAAGCCAGTAAGTCTCAGAGGTTCACCCAACACCCTTCGGGGAGTACCTGGGTGGTTACTCAGGGTCCAAGGGCTCTTCAGGAAGCACGTGATGAATGCTGGTAGAACTAAGTCCTTTTCTTCAAGCCTATGGGTTTCCTTCTTGCCCAGGGTGTGTCTAGAAATGTTATCTTGGAGCTAAGGCCTGGAATGGGGGCCTTATCACTCTGATCAGTGCCTTATCTTGCCATGGCTGAGCTGATATTCAAGATGCAAGACAAACGTTTTCCCCACTCTTCCCTCTCCTCTCCTCAAGTAGAAAAAGGGGTCCCTTTTGGGACCACAAGCTGTGCAGCCTGAGATTAGGGAAGGGGTTATGCCAGCACTCCCTTGGCTGCCCCAGCTAGTGTCTCAGTTTGTTGTGTGCCCTCCCACTCCACTGTATCTGGGCTTAGTTCAGCCCCAGAATTGCCTAAGAGCCGAAGTCCTTGTGACTTAGACTGTCTTTCAAATTTACTGAGAGACTGAGAGAACTTTGGCCCTGAGTGACAAGGTTTGTTGGCACACAAGTTCAGACCATGGAAAGGTGATTCTCCTCTGGCTGGGGCTGATTACAGGCTCCCTCTGTGGGAGAGCATCAGCTGAGTTTGGTTCAGCTTTTCTTTCTGCTCTACAGGACAGAACTGAGTTCAGTGCTCACAGTTGCTGTATTCGCCCTCACCCAATGCCCAGAGATGATCTCAGCACACTGCTGCTGCATAGAGTGGGGGAGTGATGGCTTTGGCGATTCAAGACTGCTTTTTCTATCTCTTTAGTGCCTCTTTCAGCAAAATGAAGTTAAACCCAGGTACTGGCCAGGCTTAGTGGCTCATGCCTGTAATTCCAGCACTTTGGGATGCTGAAGCAGGCAGAACACGAGGTCAGGAGTTCGAGACAAGCCTGTCCAATATGGTGAAACCCCGTCTCTTCTAAAAATACAAAAATTAGCTAGGCATGATGGTGTGTTCCTGTAGTACCAGTTTCTTGGGAAGCTGAGGCAAAATTGCTTGAACCTGGGAGGTGGAGGTTGCAGTGAGCTGAGATCACATGACTGCACTCTAGCTTGGGCAACAGCACTAGGCTGTGTCAAAAACAAAAACAAAAACAAACAAACAAAAAAACCAGGTAGTATGAGTGCCTACCTGATTTTTGGTTCTTAGAAGGTGTTTTTTTTGTTTTATTTTGTTTTTTATTCTTTTCTGTGTAGATAGTTGTTAACTTGGTGTCTTTGCATGGAAGGTGTTTGGTGAAGCTCTCTCTTCTGTCATCTTGCTCTGCCTCCTATAATATTAATCAGTTATTGAGAAGCAATAATGTTTACACTAGGGAATATAGTTTTTACAGGTTCCTTTTGACATCTTTGAAATGGGTCTACTTATTTAAAGCTTCTTGATAACTTTTAATTCTACCATTAATGTTTTGTTTATGGAATGTCTTATGTTCCCTTCCTTATTTACAATCTTATTCTGTTGTTGTACCCAAGAATTTTAGAACAAAGTAAAATGAAATTGTTTTAAATGACATGGAAGATCATTAATGTTAAATTATTTTAGTTTTAAATATTTTTGTTTTCATCGATCATGTTTGAAAAAAATCCGTTTATGATCATTCCCTCTGTGTACTATAACTTTCTCATTGTTTTATTTTTATTATTTATTTCATATAGGGTATTTACCATACAGCTTTCCTCTCATTTTTAGTGGAATTAAAGAAAACACATGAAGACATGCTAATCTTCTGACTGTCATTTAACATAAAATTTTAAATGCCATGAATTCAGAAAGCTACTTCTATAATAGTAGGGTATGAGCATATCTTAGAAAATGTGTACAATCTTAGTGGGAGGGAAACATACAATTTAGATGAGATGGCAAAGGCTTCTAAAGGCTAGTAGTCCAATCTAAAGTATACATCATTCGGTCCCTGTGCCGTCTTCACTGGGCACAGTACAGAGTGTAAGAGGTGAAGCCTCTGGGTGGTTTATCCTCTATCAAGGCCATAGGCATGAATTGAAGATCAGATACAGTATTTTGGTTAAGCAAGGTATGACAGGCAAAATGAAAGAAGGAACCTTACTGTAGGGGAATTTGGGAGCTAGGTGAGTCTTTGAAACAAGAGCTAAAGACAATAACTAACAACAAGAAAGATAATCCAATTGAATAATCTGGGAATACATAACAATTGAAAATGTGTTGGAAATTCTGTAAGAGATCCAGCAGAATTACATTGTATTGTTGAGTAAAATGCAGTAGTCCCAAGATCAAATCTAATGAACTACCAATATGATGAACTGATTCTAAGCCCTTCTGGTTATGCATATGTTAGTGATAGTGTGGGAAGAAAGGAGATTGCTGGTCATGTGAGTGAGTGAGATTGCTTGTATTTATTCTGATTTATCATTAAGTTGGCTTGAAAACTGCATCAGAGCAGCTTTTGCTATAGTTAAAAGCTCACTGGCTTAATTAAAGCCATTATCTAATTATAGAGTTAGAGAGGGCAGATCTAAAACAGTTAGGTAATAAATTCAGGGAAAAGCTGACTGGCACTATCATGTTTTGCTTTTTCAGTAAACTGATTTACAAATTGCTTCCTATTTAGCTGAGCAGATCAGTCATGAAGTTGATCTGACTACTGGAAATATATTAAAAACATTGATTCACTTTAATTCTATTTTTCTCCAATAGAAAAAGTCTGTGGTTACCCTGTCTTGTAGTCTGTTTACTCTGCTGATTTACTTCAAGTTTTTCCTAAAGAAATGACTTAAAATGTCAGTGTCTTTCTAGGAGTATAAATTACCATTGACTTTGAATAAATTTGGTTCAAGTAAAGGTGACAAAAAGACAATGCTCAAATATACAAAGTAACTACTTCAACAAGAACAAAAAAGATTACACAGATTTAGCCACAGTGCTTGAATCTTCCCAATTCAATCACATTAGAATAATTATGTACAATTCAGTCTACATGACAGTGGTCTAACTGTGAATATAATATTGTGTTCTTAATTCTTTGTTAATCTAATTCACTTCCTCATGTGACACAGTACCCCATGTTCACAAATTTACTCTTGAATCAAGAAGAAAGGAAAACTTGAGTTCTGGAACAGCGTGTCTTCTTTCACATTCTGATATTATCTAGTTCTTTGGTAGTGCAGCACAGAGGGAGAGCTGGCTCACTGGAGAAATTAAAAATATGTGACAGCATTTTTTAATACAAAGCTTCCCAGGAACCAGGAGAATTGAGATTGGCCATATCAACATCAGCTCATGTTGGGTGGATCTGCTTTGCTCTGGGTGGTCTTTATGTGCTTCCTTTAGCTCATTTGGCTAAAGGCAGAGAATCAGAGCTTCAAGGATTTGGAAATTATCAGGAAGATAAGAAAAGACGAAAGAAAATGGACAGAGGAAAGTACCATGCTTTAGGGTTTGGGCAACAGACCAAGACATTAATTTAAAGAAAAGAGAAACAAGTAGGTTTGGGGACGGGAGATTTTTGTATTTAAATACATTCTTGTTTCTTCCTATAACTCTTGAATCTCTGGACTCCCATGCTTATTCTATTTAATGCCTTAAATCTTATGAAGCACAAGGATTCACTTTTGTCTTGCTTTAGCCTACTTTAATCCCATCTACATAAGTTCTGAAGCAGAGAATGATGCCTCCAAAAGATGTACATCAGTATTTATATTCAATGTATAAATGCAGGACCCCTTTAGAGATAGTCTGTACAACACAGTGAAGCCAGAGGCTAGACTGACAGCTGAAATACTACCGACCTGCTGCCCATGGTGCTCATGAACCCACTTAATGAGTTGAACCCATTGAATAAACACAGGGAAGAAAAAAGCTATTTTTCTCCTTAATTTCAACCTGCAATTTTTAAATATGAAATGAAGAGAATCTTGTGTCTTAGCATGAGTAAGATAGAAAACATGTCAGTTCTCTATGAATGATCAAAGTCTATATCCTTGAATAAAAATCAGAGAACCAGTATTTTAGTTTATTTTTTTAGAAGGAAATCTACAGATGCTTAAAATATATAAGACAAAGAACTTTGTGAAAATATGCTATATTGAACACTGAATAATTAGAAGTATTTTTTAAAATTCCTTTTGTACTTCGGGGTTTAAACTAAGATATTACTGATCGACATTGAATAACATCATGATCAGAGTTACATTATATGGTTAATAAGATATTTTTGTTTTTAAATATCTAATGTTTATAGTATATCTGAGTATTATTGGCAGGGTCAAATATACAGCCTAATTCCAAAAGATAAAATCGAGAGTGGTGTGAAATGAAAATAGATGGCATATGATGAAAGGAAAAGGGTGTTTGTGTGAGGAGGTCTGAATTCTACTTGGGATGCAGTAACTCACTGCTTTCATTAACTTTGGAAAAGGAGTCTAACGTTAGGTTCCTGATCTGTAAAATGAGGATATTAAGATCTGGCCTGTTCATCTCACAGGGTTATGCGAACATAAATGGAAATGATAAATCTTTAACTTTTATATAAACAAAAATGATTTATAAAGAGGTAAGAGATTATAAAACAGAGCTGGGATATGGAAGGCAGTCTGTATATAAGTTTTAGTCCCTGTTATTTTATTTTAATTTTTTGAGACTGAGTTTTGGTCTTGTCACCCAGGCCTGGAGTGCAATGGCATGATCTCAATTCACAGCAACCTCCGCCTCCTGGGTTCAAGCGATCCTCCCACCTCAGCCTCCTGAGTAGCTGGGATTACAGGCACCCGCCACCATGCCCAGCTAATTTTTTTGTATTTTTAGTAGAGATGGGGTTTCACCATGTTGACCAGGCTGATCTCAAGCTCCTGACCTCAGGTGATTCGCTCTCCTCCGCCTCCCAAAGTGCTGGGATTGCAGGTGTGAGTCACCACACCCAGTCTAGTCCATGTTCTCTTAAAAATATGAAACTTTTATAAATTAATTTTGGGAAGAAGAAAGCAGAAATGCTTACTGAAGCGCTTAATCGATTCTTAAATTTTCAACTTTTGGTATACAAAGAATATTGAGACAATTTAGAGAGTGGACTCAATGACCTGCTCTTCCATCAAAGTAGATATAATATTGGAATATAGCAGCCCTTATTTATCCAAAGTGATACCCTCCAGTACCTCCAGTAAATGCCTAAAACCACAGATACACCAAATCCTGCATATACCATGTTTCTTTCTTACATATACATACTATGATAAAATTTATAAATTAAGCACTGTAAGAGATTAACACAATAATAATAAAATAGAGCAATTATAACAATATATTATATTAGAAGTTATATGAATGTGGCCTCTCACTCTGAAAATACTATAACATTTTCAGATCATGAAATCATGGAAAGTGAAACTGCAGATAAGGGGGAACTTCTATAGTCTTATATCTGAGCTAGCAAGAAAGGCTTTGGTGACAGCCATGAGGGAAGTAGGCATCTCTGAAGTCTAGACAATTCAATGGTTATCAAAAAACAATACAATTCACTGGGAACTTTTTTCCCTCAACAAAATATCCTTTTAAAATAGTTTATTATTACACTTTTTTCATATGTTTATGTAGCGTTTACAATTTTATACCGACATTTTGGGGCTGATATTTTATATATTTCAAATAAATGTTATTTATCGTAATCATTATCATTATTGTTGCAAAGACAACACAACCCATTTCTCAAAATTCCTACTGAGTCCAGTGTTCTTATAACATAAAATAAATTCATGAGTTTTATACATGTAATACACCTACACATAAAAACATAGCTAAGGTTTAGCAGGCATTTCCCAGGTACAGAAGATATTTTTGTGTGTTACATGTTTTGTCTAATTTAGCTGAAGGCCTGAAAGCCCCTGGCAAACCACTGGTATAAGTCCAAGAGTCCAAAAAAAAAAAAAAAAAAAAACGTAAGTCTGATGTTTGAGGTTAGAAAGCATCCAGCACAGGAGAAAAATGAAGGTCCGAAGACTCAGCAGGTCGGCTCCTTTCACCTTCTTCTGCTTGCTTTTCTAGCCGCACTAGCAGCTGATTGAATGGTGCCCATCCACATTGAGGGCATGCACATCTTTCCCCGTCCACTGGCTCAAACGTCAATCTCCTTGGGCAATCTCCAGAAACACCCAGATACACCCAGAAAAAAACGCTTTGCATTCTTCTATCCAATCAAGTTGACACTTAATATTAACCATCACAGATGGGAAACATGTAAGAATTTTTGGCAGAGTAGTGAACAATCAAATTGATTTATTAGAATAATTAGATCAAGAGCTGTTTGCTAAATGTTCTAGAAAAAGGTAAGACCAGATTTAGGGGTATCTATTAGAAGTTTGCTTCTGCAGTCTAAGAACTAATGAAAACAGGAGTACTTTATGGGCCATGATGAGACAGAATAGGTATTTGAAGAAATAAAGAAGATGATGTAGAGAGACCATACTAAGAAATTTCTGGGAATGCTACTGAGATGATAATTTTTATATGTTTTACCTAGAATTTCTTACACTAGTCAGGTGGATTTTATGCTTCACATGACCATTACAATTTAAATAAATAAATGACTGTGATGGCCATGAAAATGTGCTTGCAGACCTCCAACTACAGGAAGCAAATCAATTGACAGCACCAGCTGCTCTGCCTTGAAACCTGTGGCTTCCTGAAGCAATGCTTCCAAAGGGCTATTCTCAGCCAATGATTTGATACAGTAGGAAGACTAAGGCAGGCTCAAGACTGAGAGACGCCAAACTACTCTGACAGACAACTTTGGCTCAAAAGCTTTCCAAAATTTTACTGAACCTGCCTGAGACTGTCCAACAATCAGGACATTTCCATCCAACTTTCTCTCCCTTTCTCCTTTATTATGTATCAAATTTGCATGCATTACAATCTGATGATCTCACGGAGCCTTCTCTTATTCTTCTCAATTCCCCCACACAGATTTGGGAGACTCTCCATTGCTCCCCTTTCTTTCTAAGAGGAAAGCTTTATGGAATTTAATGGAATCAATGAACTACAACCGATTTTTTTTTCCTTTTTTTTTTTTTTTGTTTTTTGCAGTTGATCCCTAGCCAGAGCCCTCATCTTTCTTTTTACTATCCATTCTGAATTCCTCACATCTTCAATCATCTCTGCTGGTCTTTGTGCACAGTTTGTGACCCAAACCTTCATACCTGAAGGGACAGAACCTTTGATAGGCACACTGTTCTCTGTTTGGGATTGTGGCACACACCCATTTACAATTACAAGGGAACAAGGGACTACTAGGGTGCTCCCATGAGGATCACCTGGGTTGCACAAATATTTCTTTGTTTCTATTGTGTAAAAGAGTCCTTACCTACTGCTTATTGGGATACATTATCCCTGACAATATGGCGATTTCTGTATTTTCATACTTGCCCTTGGGTACAATGTGCCTTAACTTGTAGTTCACTGAGACTCTGGCTTTGTCTCTTGGTAGAAGTTTGTTCCTTTTAGGAATCAAAACCTCCAATTCTATAGAAACCAGAGTTGTGAAAAGGCGAATCCCACAGTAAATCACTGGGAGCTATGGTCAATGGAGACATTCCTGATTCCATATCTTGTACCCTGGATATATGTTGTATGTGGGGTTTTTTAGGAAGTGGGACACAGCACCATACTGAAGTCTCCAATATAATGAACTTCACACTGACAGGTGGCACTCCCTCCTTTCAGAGGGCTTCCTCTGAGCTGGTCTCTCAGCTGCACCTTTAGAAGACTGTTCCAGCATTCCTGAAGGTGTTACCTATTGGATGATATAGCACGTGATATAACCAGCATATTCTATTGTTTTGGGCCTATTGCCATAACTTTTTTGCTAACAAGTGGATCCCATAGTCAGATGCTGTGTTGTGTGGCATTCCATGCCTGTAGATCAGGAATTCTGTAAACCATGCATACTTGGAGCTTGGTGGCGCGCACACACACACACACACACACACACACACAGAGACACACTAAGTATCTGTCTCTTTGATAACAAACTACTGGGCTACTGACCAAAATAAAAGTGATGCAATATAGTCCACTTGCCACCAACTGGCCATTTGATCATATCAATGGGTAGTGCTACGTTGGTGGCTCAGCACTGCTGTTTGTTCTGATGGTTTTGGATATTCAGAAGGAGCCAGAGATAGATTGGCCTTGGTAAATGGGAATCTATGCTGTCAGGCCCTTACATAATCTCAATCTTTGCCACCCAAGTCACTCTTTTCTTGTGTCTATTGTGCCAATTTTGACAAAGTTTGGTTTCTATCAAACAGCTGACAGCATTTTGTCTGCTTGCTTGTTCAGTGACTTTTCCATGGCGGATGGTTTCTGCTTCGCATTAACATGTGATACAAAATCTTTACACTTTATGTCCACGCTGGTATGTCTATCTATATGCTTCTACCTCAGACACTTAGGGCAGAAGGGTAGGACCAAGGTAGCAGGGACTGACAAGGATCCTTCTAGAAACACTTGCTATTCGGGGGAAGTTTTCATTGATATGGTGACAAAGAAGAGATTATCGAATAGCCATGTGTACATAGCTAAATACTGGGATTCTGAAGGGGCTGGTGTAGCAGTGGAATCAGGTCTCCCCATGGAGCTTATATGATTTATAAGAAAAAGAATACAAAATACCAAATGTAAAATTAGATTTAAAATGTAATTATTTATTTAGTATGAGAAATAAGTCTCAACCAGTGAATGGGCCTGAAGAGCCAGATCCTTTTAATTCCAGGAATTTTTAATGCATTTGCAAAAATTCTTACATAAGCAAAAATGTTGGGGGCAGGGAGTATAGGAGAAATCTCTGTACCCTCCACTTAATTTTGCTGTGACCCCAAAACTGCTCTAAAAATTGTCTACTGAAAATATTTATTTTCTGATTTTAACCTGGCTGCTGTCCCTAGCTGGAAAACTCTAATTCTCTGTATCTCTCAAAACTCATAGAGCCCATGTAGGCCTCTGAAGGGCCTCAAGCCTCAGGCATCATTAGCTTCACAGCATCTACTCCTGAGTCGGTGAGACCAACTACAGACCAACTATAGCTTGAGCTGGTACCAATGGTATCTCATCCATTGGTTTTTAAGTAGTATTGTTCAGTGATTTTCCTTTCTCTTTGGAATTTTTTTTTCTGTTAACTTTCTTTATCTAGTCACCAGCTTTGGAGTTCTTCGAGGGTTGGGCCTAGTTCTACTTCTTATTCTATACTCTCTCATTAGACATTTATATTTCAGTTACCTGTTAATGCACATACAACCTACAAACTTTTATTTCCAGACCAGTGCATCCAAATGCTATCAAATCTACATACAAAGGCCAGAGTGATGTTTTAAAAAATGTAAATTTGATTAAATCACATCCCTGCTTATGTTTGGTCAATGTTTCCCCTTTCTCAGAAGAAAAATAATAAATTATTCAGCAAAGTTTACAAAGCTGTGGATGGTCTGGTCCTCCCACTCAAGCCTCATCTCACAATATGTTTTTATTCCATCTACTTAGGACATAGAGTGATCCCTTACACACACCATGTGCTTTTCTGACATGTCCTTCACAGGTGCCAGAACACGGTTTTCGTTATTCTCAGGTAACTTCTAATCATTCTCAATATTTCAGTTCAATCATCATCTGAGGTTTCCCCAGACCGCCTTATTAGATGTTATTACCTGATCATCCATCCTTATAATGATGGCAGTTTTACACGTTCCATGGTTGTTGGCCATCTTTCCCGCTGTATGGTAAGTTCTATCATAGTAAGAAAATTTTTACTTTTGTTATTCTTGAATTATCAGTGCCTAGCACCGTCCTTACCACCCAACACTCAATGTGTATTTATTAATGAATGGATGAAAAGTATGTAGTGCTGTTATTGATAATTTTTATGTACAAGCAAGGTATATTTAAAAGACTTGTTAGCTAGTATCTTGGTATTTAAAAGATCTTGCCTTGAAGGTAATTTTAAAAGGTTTTTTTTTTTTCCCCCCCAGCAAAATAGGGCTTCTAAGGTTTAGTAAAATATGTTTGTGTATGTGTACAGAGTGGAATTCAGGGAGTAAACTGCATGAGCTAAATGTGTTACCTACCAATTTTCCTAATGGTAGTATTTGATCATAAATGTTGGTTGTCACTGTGGTCATCTAGTTAAATTTCTAAACGTATTTGCTATACACATACCAGATTGATTAGAGATGATTTCCTGATCTGTTTTACTTTAGGTAAATAGATGTCTAGTGTTCCAAAACATGCAATTGAATTGATTTGGCAGACTGCTAAAAGAATACTTAACACATGTTTTCCCACCCAAGGGTATACAGTCTGAAGTCATAGCATCAGTCAAATTGGATTCTTCATGCAAAGCACAGGAGAAGCTGGTTCTATATGGGCTAGACTGGTGTTAAATGCAAGACTTATAGGAAAGTGAAGGGTGAGAAAAGAAGTCAGTAAGAGAAGGATGTGGGTTTGGTGTCTTCAACTATAGATTCCTATTATATTTTATAGAGTTTAATTACAATATCTCATCATTCTTTACAATAATACTACAGAAAATATTTTTATCCCAATCTTACAAATGATGAAGTTGATGTTCAGTTATTAACTGGTGTTCAAGGACTATCTAAATAGGTGATATTCAGAAAATATTGGTGGCACACAATTCCTACACTTTGTCTTTTGTCTTTAAATGTCAAGGGAAGATTTCCTTCAACATTGAAGGCTATGGGAAGCACTTCACTATGGTGTTCTCATTGTATCCATCCCTTTCTTCATCACATCATACTGTAATTGTCTTATCATTCATCTGCATATCACAGTTGAGTGTACATTTTCCAAGACTCAGATTGTATCTTCCCTGTTCATTATGTTATCCTTTATTGGAAGAACTTGGCTTTAAAAGACTGCTGAACAAATGAATGTCTAAGAGCACTTGGCATGAAATAATTTAGTTGAAATAATTAGTTATATTTCTAAGCCCAAACCACACTTTGTCTTTCACATCATGTTTCTTAAAAGGTATCCTTATTATTATTCAGGTATGATGAGGGCAACAGATCAGGAGATTATTGCCATTAAAGAGTTTATTAATTTATTACTCATAATTCCCAAGAGGAGGCAGCATAGAGAGTCACCAGGGTTGGCCAGGAGGCAGAAGATACAAGAGGAAATGTGAGCAAGGGTGTCTATTTTAGTTTTCGCAAGGAGTCAAGGCAAGGCAGGGTAAGCAGGCTTAGGATTGGTTAGTTTGAAAAAATTTTGCAGGCTCTGGCCCTAGAGTATGTCCATAGGTGTTTGGTATATGGTTGTGGGGTGATTAGGCCAGGGAGATAGAGACTCTGCATGTATTAGTCCATTCTCATGCTGTTATAAGGACATAGCCGAGACTAGATAATTTATAAAGGAAAGAGGTTTAATTGACTCACAGTTCAGCATGGCTGGGGAAGGCTCAGAAAACTTACAGTCATGGTGGCTCACAAAGGGGAAGCAAGGCACCTTCTTCACAAGGCGGCAGGAAAGAGGAGTGTTAAGTGAAGGGAGAAGAGGCCCTTACAAAACCATCAGATCTCATGAAAAGTCTCTCGCTATCATGAGAACAGCATTGGGGAAACTGCCCCCATGATTCAGTTACCTCTACGTGGTTTCTCCCTTGGCACATGTAGATTATGGAGATTACGATTCAAGATGAGATTTGGGTGGAGACACAAAGCGCAACCATATTACTGTGTTTGGGAGCTCTGTAACAGCCCAGTAAAGAAGGTGGTTGAAATATGGGCTTCAGATTGGTTGGTTTGCGTAAGAAAGGTGCATTTGCAGGCAGGTTTTTTTTTTTTTTTTTTCCTTGAGTTTATTCAATTTTTTTTTTTTTAGACAGAGTCTTGCTCTGTCACCCAGGCTGTAGTGCAGTGGCACAATCTCAGCTTGCTGCAACCTTTGCCTCCTGGGTTCAAGCAGTTCTCTGACTCATCCTCCTGAGTAGCTGGAAATATAGGCCCCTGCCATGATGCCTGGCTAATTTTTGTGTTTTTAGTATAGACGGTGTTTCACCATCTTTGTCAGGCTGGTCTTGAACTCCTGACCTCGTGATCCACCTGCCTCGGCCACCCAAAGTGCTGGGATTACAGGCGTGAGCCACTGTGCCCAGGCTATTTATTTTTAAATTGTTTTCTTTTGTCTTTATTTTTCAAATATAATGTTAATGAAACAATTTAAAATGGCTTGATGAACATCATTCTATAAATATATTTTATGTATAAGTACATGCAATTAATTTATTCTTGTTTTCTTTTTCTCAGTTTTTACTGTAGTTTGGGGCTACATGTGAAGGTTTGTTACATAGATCAACATGTGTCATAGAGATTTGTTGCACATATTATTACGTCATCCAGGTATTAAGCCCAGTACCAAATAGTTATCTTTTCTGCTCCTTTACCTCTTCCCACACTATCTCTACAAATTGGGTAGCCCTGAAAGGAGTAATCTTTCCAGAGTCAGTAATGCCCAGATGTCAAAACATCAGAATAAGAAGACTTGCTTACTATACTGTGTCAAAAGTTAAGAGAAAAGAATGAGTGCTGAATTTAAGTACTGCATATGAAAAGCACTATAAAGCTGCTGTTATTCATATACTCGAGGATATACAAGAGGTCTTAGAGATGATATTCTATCTCACTATATTCTGAGAGTACCAAATTTAAGTATTTTCAGGAAAATTTCTTTTCTCCTCTGACCTTATAATATACTTCAATGTATCACAACAACATCTTACATCAATTTATTGTATTTTGGATAAAGTTTGTATCTAGGTGGGAAACTAAATACTAACCCTGCTGTAAGTGAAGAGTGGATAGGCAGAGGTTAGGATCTGGGGAAGTTGGGATTGGCTAGCATTCTAAGAAAGGATAATGTTCATTCAAAAGAAGTGCTCTGTCATACTTCTTGCCATGAGGGTCATTGATGAAACAATAAATGATTAAAAGACATGTTGTATTAAAGAATAAAATGTCAATAAATACTAACAGCAACAGATTATGTTGGCCTTTTTTCATGACTTCTGTTCTCAGTAAAAATATTATTGTCACTAAGCAAATATTTTAATGGCTCGCATGATCTGAGCAATCACTGAGCTCCCTAAAAAATTTAAGTAATGTTTTCCTCTTTATCCAGAAAAATCTTTCACTCTTTTTCTTTCTTTTATATTTAGGTGAAATGTATGTATTTGTGTGAGTGCATGCATGCACAAATTTGTGTGCACTTGGTGAATGAGGCAAACCCTATTGCCCCAATTTGTATTTTTCACTTGTTTCTTGAATTTCAGAGTGAAATATGCTAAACTGATTTGTTTACCATTTTTAATATTTTGAAAAATGAATTTGAGATGGGAACTTGCAGGGAAGAATTTTAGTCTGACACAGTTGGAAATGTTTAAACACTCAACACAATGAAGTTCACCATGGAAAATCTGACAAACCTTTTACATTAGTAGCAATGTGAGACTCTACTGAAATTACCAAACAGGCAGCAAATGCCGTAATAAAAGCAGAGTTTCTGGAAATTGTGGGGAGAAAGCCGGTAGCCACTCTTAGAGAATTATATCTCTAATTGTGTATTCCTACCTCAAAGGAGAGCCTGATTGTAACAGTGTGTTCCTTATTGTAGTTTATCCATTTAGTTTGCGAATAGCCGTGTTAGATAGGAATTGTGCCTAAGGCTTGGAGTGCCATGTTTTTTGTTGTAAAAGAAAAAAGAGGAACATAAAGAGCCTCTTTTAGCAATTTAGTTCCATGTCTTTGAGTTAGATGGCACATGATGAATGTTTGATTTGTTTTCACAGATAGTGGCCTAAAAAGCAAGTCAAAGAATGACTTCCCAACAAGAAAAAAAAGAGGAAAGAAAAACATGAGCCTTTTTGGTATTTTTGTTGCACATAAGCAAGGATTTTTCTGAAAGTCAATGAAATCACAAAAGTACCATCCCAAGCACTGTCAATGTCTTAAGTTGAAAATAGGAAAGCATATAGCCAGCAAAAACTCACTTTTAAAAACATTGTAACCATATAAAAGGTCTGGAAATATCTACTTAAAATCTGATGCATCTCAGATACATTAATTCATTACTTACTTAAATATTTAGTGAAAGATTACTACGTGCCATGTGTTGTTCTGAGATACACAGTGAACACAGAAAGAACACATGCTCCACAGGCATACATTTAAAAACATTTCTCTCTTTGGATAATTACTTACTAGTCAGCTCTAGAATGAAGCCATTTGTAATGTTAGTATTTACTTCTTTGTAGTGTCTTTTTCTTAGGTGGATTTGTGTGTGTGTGTGTGTATGTGTGTGTGTACTTTTGTGTGTATGAGAGAGAATATATGGGTGTGTCTGGCCAGGAGAAAGTAAAGATTTTTATTTAATAACTACAGATTTTGTAGCTACATATATTTAAAGAATAAAAGTCATAAGTGAAGATAAAATATATTTTAAATGACGGCTGGCTCAGTTAAAAACTACATCTTCTTCTCCTTGTTAGATCTGATACTTTCCATCCTCTGTTTTCATGATTCTGTGTCTTCTATATTGCAGTCGATCTCAAACATGATTGTCTAGCACAAGCACCTGTGGAGATTTAAAAATTACTGATCTTGAGTCCAAAACTCTCCCCATCCTGATAATTTGATTTAATTAGTCTGAAGTGAAAGCTGGCATGAGGAATTATAAAAGTTCCACTCATAAATCTCATATTTCACGAAGGTTTATATCCACCTCTCAAAAACAGCAGCTCTCAAAATGTGGTCCCTGCAGCTTCAACATCACTTGGGTATTCATCAGAAATGCAAATTCTCACCTGATACAGAGACTCATGCCTGTAATGCTAGCATTTGGGGAAGCCAAGGCAGGAGGATCACTTGAGCCCAGGAGTTTGAGAGCAGCTTGGGCAATATGGTGAAACTGAGTCTCTACAAAAAGTACAAAAAAGCCGGGTGAGGTGGTGTGCCTGTGGTCCCAGCTATCAGGAGGCTGAAGTGGGAGGATCACTTGAGCACTGGAGGCCAAGGCTCCTGAGGCTACACTGGGTCCTGGGTCAAGCCACCGCACTCTAGCATAAGCTGTACAACAGCATGGGCAGCAGAGGGAGACCCTCGAAAAAAAATTTTTAAAAATGCAAATTCTCATGTCTCACCCTAGACCTACAAAATCAGAAACTCTAAGGATAGGAACTGTACTCTCCATTTTTCAAGCTCTCTGGATGATTCTGGAGAATGTGAATGTTCCAGCATTGTGGTAAGACTGAAAATTCAATTTGCAATCCTAATCAAGTCCCAGGTGATACTGATTCTACCTGTGCGAACTACTATGAGAAATGCTATGAGAACTACTGCCTCATCCCAACACCCATCTTATTATTTCATGATACATCTGCTCACACTTGATGGAAAAGATTATTTGAGAAAAAAATGTAACATCTGAATATCTGACAAATTGAGCTAATACAGAAAATCAATACTTTATTCTTAATGATATGTTCTTATCTGATAGTTTACTAGATTGGGGGGTGGGTAGGTAGGTTTAGAGTAGAGATCAAGTTTAAATTTATCTCCTACTAGCACAGATATTTGATTTGGAATATAGTTTGATTTAGTTGTTAGTCTCTTGCAGGCAGGAATAAATATTCAGGTATTGGAGCCACAGAAAATGCACCTGACTCACAGCCAGCTTTTGTGTTTGGCTTCAAGGTAACTCCCAAACTTTGCCAGACCTACTGACCACCTGTGAAATATTTGATCAATCTGCTGATCCAGCTGTGATTTCTCTGTGCTATAAATTCCAGCTCTCCTATGAGAAGATAGAGGGTGTTCAGCAGGATGACAGTCTGATATGGGCCAAGTCAGCAGGAGAGAGTTGACTCAGGTTTGGTTGGCACAAACAACTCAATTTTCCCTATTTTCTGGACAACCAAAGCACACATTTTAGTACTACCTTATATAAGTTCATGGTATAATAAGGTCCCTTTGTTCATGTGAAACCAGGTCAGATTGCTGGCTTAATTGACTCACAGAAAATGTCTTAGCCTAATAAGCCACAATTAGGTTCCATTTTCTACTTCCTAGCATCTGGCTTCTTTAGGAGTACACATCTGCAGAATTTGACAGTACCTTCTTTTTGTCCAGAAAAGGTCACATGACTTTTCATTTGTCTCACAGACTGTGGAACTAAAAATGAGGCAAAGAGAGAATTTATGATAGGCTTCTAATATCAATTAAGAAAAATGATACGGTTCTGATATCAGTTAAGAAAAAATAGCCACAACTTAAAAAAAATAGAAACTCAAAGAATTGTAGTGAAGTAAATAATCATAGACATCAGCCAGCCCAGGGAATATAAAACAGGTCTGATCATCAGAATCACTCAGGAGATATAAATATAGAGATACTAGGACCCATCTAGAGATTTTTCTTTGGGTGGGACTGGAATGGGGGCCAACTGATTCTGATAATTTTCTTAAACCTCTCTATCCCCTGCTATCTCACTACCACTTTGTGATACACTGACTTAGAGCAGCCTTCTCTAAAGACTGAGTAATTTTTTCTTAAAAAACAAACAAATAAACAAACAAAAAACAATTTTTAAATATCACACTCAAATGGTCTCTTAAACAGATAATTCTGGATAAAGAAAAGTTAATCAATGAATTCCTATGAGTCTTTGATCTAGTCCTGTCTCAGCCACTGACTAGCTATATGACTTGCTTTAACACGTATTTTAACTCAGAGTTCTCTCTAGTAAAATAGTAATACTAATTCCATAAAATCAATGCAGGGATAAGATGAGAGAAAGAAGATTATAATATTTTGAAAATAGTAAAGCACAATATACATTTTAGATATTTATTATTAGTAGCAGCAGTATAAAATAACATTTACTAAGCTTGAAGGATGAGATTCATATTACTTATGTTGTGAGATATTAAAAAATGATTTTAGGAATCTTGATTTAGGGCAGTGCAGAAATCAAATTTATATGAAACAGAAGATGAAACACAGCACATATCTGGCTAACCAGAGTTGGTACATAAATATGTGATTGCTTATTAATTCAATAAATATGTATATTAAGCTCCTATTTTGTACCAAGCATATGCTGAAATTACCAATTCTTGACAAAACAAGTTTTGACATTTGCCATTCATTAGTAAAGGAACAACTGAAAACCTGACTAAAAACTTCTGTTGGACTCATGCTTTTTAAAGCAGAAATTTCAAATGGGTTAGCATGACATATAAGGAACTTAATAATACGGGTTCCACTTTTTTTCAAATGTCATTTATAGGATATGCTCAAGACATAGTGACTTTTTGTCTTTAAATTGGATAAGGCATCCCTTCAAGATTTTGATCATTTGCATAAAGACAAGTAATATTGCTGGAAAGAAAATTACTATTAATTTCTCTACAAAGATATGTCAAACTTTGGTTTTAGGTTCTAGGAAAACAATGTTTCCTGGAGACGGACTTTAAGTTTGATGATCCTTCAGGACAGCCCCTGAACTCTGCTAATCAACTGGGGAAGCAAGTCAAGGCCAGGCCACGCTCACACCCAACTCCAGCACAAACTTCCTTCTGAAGGCTTTTTACTAGGGAGAGCTTGTCTTTCCATAAGCCCCTATTGATATTGTTATTATAGCAAATACAATATTGTTTAATATTGTCTTTTCACATTTCTCCTGTTTTTTAACCTTAAGTTCAAAGGCAAGATCTCAGGTAATCATTTCTCTGTCACAAATACTGATTGCTAACCTTAGCACACAGTAAGTACTAAATATACATGTGAGAAAGAAAGAAAAAAAAAATGAAAGAAAGGAAAGAAAACAGACTTAGCTTATAGCCAAATACCCACTTGTAACTTACATTATGGATTTTGTAACAGTTAACCAGGTGTTCCAAATGATGAGACTATGAAAACAAAATGTGTTTAGAGATAAACAGACTTTTCTTTAGATAATTAAAAAGAAAAAAAAAAGGTGAAGTCAAGTGTCACACTATGTTTGAGGTCAGCATTGCCGGTTCCTTGGGCAGGCAGCCAAAGAGGAACAGGGAATTGGGAGCGGCTCTGCTGGCCTCCAGGTGTGTTTATACCCATTAAAATTATTGCACTGACTGCACACAGGAGAGACAGCCAAACCAAGAGAAGTTTCTGAATCTAGTCCTAGGAATATCTAAGAGAAAATATGTGGGCACTGATTCTAGGAGATAATAGATGGAAAATGCTAGTAGATGCTTCAAGTTTCCTTATTCGGAACAATGGAAAGTTTGTTTGGAAACCAAGCATCACTGGAGGTTGTCCTTCCACCAGATGGTTTGTTTATGTCAAGGAATTTGAGTTGCTGAGATATTCAAGGCTTTTCCCCAGCATGACCATTCTTCTAGCATCATGCTGAAATCAAATTGAAAATGAAGTTGTCTTTAGAAAAGGTTACAATGGAGTTTTTTTCTTGCAATTCATATTCCATTGTTATCTTCAAAACAACTTCAGTCCAGAGGTCGCTGTTGGTCAGCTGGTGGCTGTGCTGGTGGCTGTTCACCTGCTGTAAAAAAAAGTAAAGATCTATTATCTTTAGTAACACATATCACTACTAGCAAAACCTTGCTGCTACTACATAGATATATGCAGCAAACTAAATACATTGGAGGGTCGTGCAATATTTATTTCTGAAACAAATATGTATTAACAACATATTTTGTCTCAGGTATTATTCTATGACCTTAATGTGTAGCTGTGAACCAGACAGAAGTAGTACCTATATTTATGAGGTATAAATTTACATACTCATGGCATAGATAGACCATAAATAGATAATTGTAAGAGAATAAGACAGGCTACCTTCACAGCAAATGACATACTAGGCAACTTTTGATAGTGTAGTCATTCAGAGTACTTCTGAAAGAAGAGAAAAAAGGAATTGAGCTGAGACCTGAATAATAAGAAGGTATCAAATATGCAATGACCTGCATGATCTGCACAGAGGGAACATCAAGTACAAAGTTCCTGAGGCAGGAACAAGTTGTACCTGTTGAGATGACAGGACCTGAGGCAGGAACAAGTTCTACCTGTTGAGGAAGGTGGAGAAAGGTGCAATGGAAGAGGACGAAGTAGGGCCTTTCTAGATAGATATAAAAATGTGGACCTTTTTTTTTTTTTCATGCAAGAGGAGGTTTTGGAAAATTTTAAGCAAAGTAATGGTATAAAAATTTTGTGTCGGTGAATTTCACTTTGCCCGCAAGAATAAATGAAAATTAGTTGTTGCTAACAGGGAACAGAGAATGTTTCCTGGTGGAAGGATTTCGAATTGCATTTTAAAGAAAGTGTAAGGGTTTAGAAGATGAATGAAAAGGAGAAAAGGCTCTTCAACTTTGAAGATATCTTAAAGCAAAACAACAAATTATGCGGGTGCATAGATGTGTAATATGAGTGGGATAATATACATCAGAAGTGATCGCAAAAAATGTGGGCTTAAGTAATATAAAACTACTTACAAATATTCAGTCCTTGCAATGTACCAGGCATTGGGTATACCTATTTACTTTGATTGACTGCCAATCAACTGTATTTTCTGAGTATGTTTATCCTTTCATTTCCTAAATATTTTATCTCTCTTCAAGCCTCAGACCTTTAACACATTGTTTCCCCATCACTTATAACTGATTCTTATACTAATAAGAAAATAGAAGCAATCAGAAGTAAAATTAATTTTACTTCTCCCACCAGATCTACTAATGTTCTTCCACTTACCTGTCCATGTTCTATATTAAAAAAAAAAAAAAAAAAAAAGTAAGCTCAGGGGTATACTTGCAGGTTTGTTATATAGGAAACTCATGTCATGGGGGTTTGTTTTATAGATTATTTCATCACCCAGGTGGCAAGCCTGGTACTCGTTAGTTATTTCTTCTGCTCTTCTAGATCTTCCCATCATCCACCTTCAGGTAGGTCCTAGTGTCTATTTTTCCCCTCTCTGTGTCCGTATGTTCTCATCATTTAGCTCCCACTTACAACTGAGAACATGCAGTATTTGGTTTTCTGTTTCTACACTAGTTTGCTAGGGACAATGGCTATCCGTGTTCATGCAAAGGACATAATCTCATCCTTTTTTATGGCTGCATAGTGTTGCATGGAGTATTTGTATCAGATATGCTTTATCCAGTCTACCGTTGATGGGCATTTGAATTGATTCCACTCACTATTGTGAATAATGTTTCAGTGAACATACACATGCATGTGTCTTTATGATAGAATGATATATTCCTTTGGATATACACAGTAATGGGATTGCTGAGTAGAATGGTATTTCTGTTTTTAGGTTTTGAGGAATTGCCACACTGTCTTCCATAATTGTTGAACTAATTTACACTGTCACCAACAGTGTATAAGCATTCCTTTTTCTCCACAACCTTGCCAGCTTCTGTTATTTTTTGACTTTGTAATAGTAGCCATTCTGACTGGTGTGAGATGGTGTCTCACTGTGGTTTTTATTTGCATTTCTCCAGTGATCAGTTATGTTGAGCTTTTTTATATGCTTGTTGGAAGTATGTGTCTTCTTTTGAAAAGTGTCTGTTCATGTCCTTTGCCCCTATTTTAATGGGGCCTTTTTTGTTTTAAATTTATGTTCCTTATAGATGCTGGATATTACACCTTTGTCAGATGCATAGTTGAAAAAAATTTTCTCTCATTCTGTAGGTTGTCTGTTACACGGTTGATAGTTTCTTTTGCTGTGCAAAACTCTTTAGTTTAATTAGATCTCTTCTGATAATTTTTGCTATTGCTGCAATTGTTTTTGACATCTGCATCATAAAATATTTGTCCATTCCTATGTCTAGAATTGTATTACGTAGGTTGTCTTCCAGAGTTTTCATGGTTTGGGATTTTACATTTGAGTCGTCAATCTATCTTGAGTTGATTTTTGTATACGGTGTAAGGAAGAAGTTTAGTTTCAATCCTCTGCATATGGCTAGCCAGTTATTTCAGCCCCATTTATTGAATAGGAAATCCTGGCCTCATTGCTTATTTTTGTCAGCATTGTTGAAGATTTGATAGTTGCAGGTGTGCAGACTTATTTCTGGGCTGTATATTCTGTCCCATTAGTTTATGTGTCTGTTTTAATATCATTGCCATGCTGTTTTGATTACTGTAGCCCTGTAGTATTCTTTGAAGTTGGGTAACATGATGCCTCCAGCCTTGTTCTTTTAGGTTAGTATTGCCTTAGCTATTTGGACTTTTGGTTCCATATGAATTTTAAAATAGGTTTTTTTCTAGTTCTGTGAAGAATGTCATGGTAGTTTCATAGGAATAGCACTGAATCTATAAATTGCTTTGGGCAGTATGGCCATTTTAACAATTTTGATTCTACCTATCCATGGACATGGAATGTTTTTCTATTTGTTTGTGTCATCTCTGATTTCTTTGAGCAGAGTTTTGTCCTTCTCATTGTAAAGCGCTTTCCACCCCCACCCCGATTAACTGTATTCCTAGGTGTTTTATTCCTTTTGTGGCAATTGTGAATAGGACTGCATTTCTGATTTGGCTCTTGCCTTTTATCTTGTTGACGTATAGGAATGTTAGTGATATTCATACATTGATTTCTTATCCTGAGATTTTGCTGAAGGGGTTTATCAACTTAAGGAGGCTTTGGGCTGAGGCTATGGGTTTTTCTAGGTATAGGATCATGTCTTCTGCAAACAAGAATAGCTTGACTTCCTCTCTTCCTATTTGGATGCCTTTTATTACTTTCTCTTGCCTAACTGCTCTGTCCAGGACTTCCAATACTATGTTGAAGAGGAATGGTGAGAGAGGGCATCCTTGTCTTATGCTGGTTTTCAATGGGAATGTTTCCAGCTTTTGCTCAGTCAGCATGATGTTGACTGTGTGTTTGTCATAGATGGCTCGTATTATTTTGAGGTATTTTCCTTCAATACCTAGTTTACTGAGATTCCTTATCATGAAAGGGTGTTGAATTTTAGACAAAGGCTTTTCTGCATCTATTGAGAATATCATGTGGTTATTTCTTTATTACTGTTTATGTAATGAATCACATTTATTGATTCTAATATGTTGAACCAACCTTGCATCCCAGGGATGGATAAGCTTTTTGTTGTACTCCTGGGTTCTGTTTGCAAATATTTTATTGCAGATTTTTGCATCAATGTTCATACAAGATATTGGCCTGAAGTTTTATGTTTTTGTTGTGTCTCTGCCAAGTTTTGATATCAGGATGACATTGGCTTCATAGAATGTGTTAAGGAGGAGTTCCTCCTCCTCAAATTTTTGGAATAGTTTCAGTAGAAATGGTACTAACTCTTTTTTGTATTTCTTGTAGAATTCGGCTGTGAATCCATCTGGTCCTAGGCTTTTTAAAAAATTTGATTTGTTACTGATTCAATTCTAGAACCCATTATTGGTCTGTTTAGGAATTCAATTTCTTCCTGGTGGAGTCTTGGGAGGGTGTATGTGTCTAGGAATTTATCCATTTCCTCTAGATTTTCTAGTTTGTGCGCATAGAGGTGTTCATAACATATTCTGATGGTTATTCATGTTTCTGTGTGGTCAATGTCTGTTCTCACATTGCTATAAATACCTGAGATGGGTAGTTTATACTGAAAAGAGGTTTAATTGGCTAAAAGTTCCATAAGCTATACAGAAAGCATGATGCTGGCCTCTGCTCAGCTTCTGGGGAGGTCTCAGGAAACTTCATAATCATGGTGGAAGACAAAGAGAGAGCAAGGCATCTCACATGGTGGGAGCAATAACAAGAGGGGCAGGGGCTGAGAATGGTGCCACATACTTTTAAATTGCCAGATGTCATGAGAACTCACTAACCATTGCAAGGATAGTACCAAGGAGATGGTGGTAAACCATTCATGAGAAATACACCCCTATGATACAATCACCTCCTACCAGGCCTTACGTCCCCCATTAGGGATTACAATTTGATGTGAGATTTGGTGGGGACATAGATCCAAACCGTATCAGTGGCCATGTCCTAATCTAATGGCAACTTTTCCACTTGTGCCCTAGATTTCATCCTCTTTTATTTTCAAGGACTTGCTCCAGTAATTATTTATTGTCTTAATTCATTATCAATGATTGCTTCTATAGTCTATCATTTTCTTTATTATCAGCCCATGGAGTAAGCCATTCAATTAAACAACAAACAAAAACGACCTGGACCACTGAACTCCTAGGTTATACTCCATTTTTCTGCCTTTCTTTGCAGCAAAGAGTAAGGAAGTTCTCTCAGATCCCTCTGGTTCTATTTGTTCTTGAAACCACATCAATCAGATTTTTATCACCACTCTTTTGAAACCACCCACAGTCACACATGATCTCTCTGTGGCAAAGAAAGCACACAATCAATTCTCTTACTCAACCTTTCAATAACATTTAACACAGTCAGTAACTCTTTCTCCAAAGCTTTTTGTTCAATTGGCTTCTAAGACTGCACTCTCACCTAGTTTCCCTGAAGGCTCGTTGGTTACTGCTTTTAACTCTCTCAAGTTGAGGTCTCATGGTTTCCTAAACTCTTGGAATGTTATAAGCCTCAGTCCTTGTATCTCTTTTGCTTTATCTACACTCACTCACTAGGTAATATTATTTTTATCTATGACTTGAATGCCATATATATGCTAATAGATCTCAAACTTACATATCAAGCACCCTACCCTATTCTAAAATTCATCTGGCCTTCTCACCACTTTAGGAATCCTACACACCTCTCATCATTTCTCCTAGTTTTGAAATCAGGTATCACAAACATAGTATTTCCACCTCAAAGCTGACTCCAATCCTACCCCATCACCAGGATTTCACATATAGGAAATTTATCATACTATTTACATATTACTTTCCTGATGGTACTAATATGTTATTTGCCTTAATCATACTGTTTCTTTCCTAGCTGTATAGTGAAGTTCTCCAGAGTTTATATGGAAAACATAACAGCATCACTTTTTACAGTTAATAGAATTTGTGCTTGTGTATTATTTGTATTTTTAAAATATCTCAGTTTTGATTGGAAAATGGAAGCCTGGCATTTCCTCAAAGGTTAACCATAGAATTACTATATGATCAGCAACCCTACTCCTAGCTTTCTACCCAAAATGAATGAAGACATGTGTAAAAACAAAAACGTGTGCACAAATGTTTATAGCAGCATTATTTGTAATAGATAAAAAGTGGAAACAATGCAAATGTCTATCAAATGATGAAAGGATAAATAAAATGTAGTATATCCACACAATGAAATATAACCTTAAAACATTTTAAGTGATAAAAGCTAGTCGCAAAAACCACGTATTGTTTAACTCAACTTATACAAAATATCCAGATATCCAGAATAGGCAAATTTGTAAAGACAAAAAGTAGACTAGTGGTTTCCTGAGGTTCATAGACAGATGAGGAATGATTGGAAAAGAATACACATTTATTTTGGAGGTGATGAAAATATTCTAAAATTAAGTGTAATGATTGTACAACTCTGAATATTAACAAACCATTGACTGTATACTTAAAAAAAAAAACTTTCAAGTTCAGAGGTGCAAGTGCAGGTTTGTTATACATAGATAAACTTGTGTCATGGGGGTTTATTGTAAAGGAAAACTAAACAAATTGGAACCAGGCTTAATATCTGAGTGAGGAAATCATCTGTATACTTGAAGCAGGTGAATTTTATGGTATGTGAATCACATCCCAATGAAGGGCTTTTTATTTTTTTTTAGTCCCTCTCTCCCTCCCTCCCTTCCTTCCTTCCTTCCTTCCATTTTTTTTTTTTTTTTGATGGAGTCTTGCTCTGTTAAACCCAGGCTGGAGTGTAGTGGTGCGATCTCGGCTCACTGCAACTGCTGCCTCCCAGGTTCAAGCAATTCCCCTACCTCAGCCTCCCTAGTAGCTGGGATTACAGACGCCTGCCACCATGCCTGGCTAATTTTTTTGTATTTTAGTAAAGATGGTGTTTCACCATGTTGGCCAGGCTGGTCTCAAACTCCTGATCTCAGTTGATACGACCCCCTCCACCTCCCAAAGTGCTGGGATTACAGGCATGAGCCACCGCGCCTGGCCTTCAGTTTTGATTTCTAAAGCAGTAGATAGATATAGCTCATTTAAATAAAAGTTCTTTGAGGTTCTCGATAATTTTTAAGAGTTTAACTGTTGAAAGTTTAAGAACCTCTTTCCTAACATAAACAAGAATCTCCTAATTGGTCTTGATGTTTTTATTCTAATTCCCTGATAGTCTACCCTTAATAATGATTAAACAAAGCTATCATTTAAAAATGTATGTTGGATTACATCATTCTCCTATTTAAAAGCCTTTCAAAATCTATTAGTTAATATAAATCTTATAGCCCTCATCATGGCCTTATTGTCTTTATCAATAGTCATGTTCTGCCACACTGTCATTCTTACTGTGTCACAAACATGTCAAGCATGGTTTCACATCCAGATCTTAGAATTTCTGTTTTCATCTCAAGGTATTTACCTGAGTCACCTCCTTACTTTATTTAGTTAACAGCTCAAATATCACTTCCTCTTATAGTCCTTTTACTGACATATTTCCCCCTATAGAACCCTTTATTTCTCTGTATCCCCTTTCTCTTTGCTGAACTACTCTGCTCATGGACAGAGCAGATCATAATTACCAAATAAACTCATACCTACTCAGCATCCCTTGACCGATGATTGATAAAAGTTGATATTGAAAGTATTCCAGCTCCTGTGATCCCAATATGGTATTGCTCTTGAGACATAATGTTCTTCACTGACACCTAGAGTTCTCTAGAGGGATTAAGCTCTAGTTTTCCACAGTAGTAAACTACCCAATAGCACACACTGTATTGGTAGATTTCCTTTTGCAGTCTCATTTCCCTAGTTGCTTAAGAGTATTTCCTTCTCACATTAAAATATTTGTTTCTTAGTTACCAGATTTGACAGTGTGTTTATTATATTTATTTCTATTTACTACTATATATTTTCTCCCAAACCACTAAAATGTAAATGCTAAGAAGATAAGGATCTTGTTTTTCCCATTGTGTTCACCGTGCCTGGTACAATGCCTTGTATAAAGTTGGCACCTAGTAAATATTTATTGAATGTAAGAATAAGTGATTAGATTTATTACTTAAAATGATCCTGTGCTGTAGGTGCTATTGTTTCATTTCTCTATCACATATGGCGAAAGTAAGATTTCAAAAGGGTCACTAAATTGTCTAGTGTTGCACAGTATGTGGAGAAGTGTCTCTACCCTACCCATGTGATATCAGAGTCCATACTATTAACAAAATTCATAAAAGTGAAAATTCAGCTTTAAGATCTAAAATAAATTATTAGAACACAATTAGCAACAAGTGACCTTATAGAGAACATCTTAATATTCTTAGATTCTTCATGATTAAGCTAGGAACTAAGTAAGGTAAATCTTCAAAAATTAAACTAATGTAAAAGTGAAATAAAAACCCATTAGTATATATTCTTATGAAGATCTGAGCTCCTCCCCTTCTAAGTTTTGTTTTTTTTTTTTGTATTTGGCTCACATGCCTGTTCTACTCCTAGATGATTGCTGTGGTCACTTTTATCATCAGAAAACTTTATGCAACTTACGTTTCTCTGATTTACTTAGCCAAGGGTCAAATCCACTTCTGTTATTTTAAACTACCTCCTTGCTCTGAGCATTAGGTTTTAAACTTCAGAGTAAATCCACAATCTCATAGATCTCTGCCATTCTTCATCTAATATACAGGAGAGCAACCTATAAACTTGCCCAGGAGAATAGCCAGCACTGTCCTCAACAGGTGGCCATTTGATGGAATTACCCAAATGTAGCAGTTGGTGATCTCTGTTTCCTATTCAGTAATCAGACACCTACAGTATTCTATGACATCAGAACAGAAAGAACAAAAAGGGAAAATTATGGGTGTCTAGTGTTTTTTGATTATTGTTTCTTTATTTTCTTCAAATCTTAATAGACAATTCATAAACTCATTTGGCAGATGGAAGAAAATTGAAGCATTAGAAGCCCTAAATTATTTTATTTATTATAATTATGTCTATTAGTGAAGGAAAAGACAAGTGACTTTAACTTCTTTATTGCCTAACTTAAAGAATTTGTGAGTCAAATTCTTTAACAAATTATCTTAGAACAGGCCAAAAATATAGATATTCTGTCATAGGTTTTTAAATGATAAATAGGATGAGGACTCATCAAAAAATTCAAAACAAAGCGGGGATCTGGTATTCAAGAATATAACAGTAGGAACAAGTAAAAGAGAAAGAAAGGGTAAATCAGATGAAGAGACAGCAGACAAAGTCAGTTATATGACTCAAAAGTTTTTGCCGGAGAATCACTATTTTAATATTTATAAATTCTATAGCTTTACCAAAATTATTGAATAAAAGTCTTACTGAAAGACCAGTTTTATAGAAAATTAAAAGCAAGGAAATTTCATATAAAACTTAATTTGATTCTGCTTTACTACAATCTCATGGCTTGAAAAATATATCTTCATTGCCAGCGATACAATGAATTCCTTCAAGAATGAAAGGTTCACAAACACCATTTATTGTGTTGACTTCAAGTTCTTAAAGATACAGTCCTCATCTTCATTCATCATTTTATCTCCAGCATCTAGCAAAGTCAGACAATTGAGTTATTATGTACATTTACACAAGATATATATATACACACACGTACAGTGTGATTTGTGTTACTTATCGTGACATAGGTAATCTTACAGCTTTATAAAATAGTGTTAAAAATTAGCAACTTACATGGCTGTTAACTTATTTTGTTCAAATTCATACTGCCATGGTGTTATGAATACATGGCAGAAAAAAGAGGGAAGAGATCTGATGTCATCCTTTTCCACATGACTACCAAAGAGGACTAGAAATGGCCATGCGGGGTTGGAAGAAATGCTTCAGAGACTCCTCTTAGGTGAAAAGGCAATAGGTTTGATGGAAGAAGTCAAGTATGAAACAAAGGAGGTATTTCTTACCTCTCTTCCCCTCACAAAGAGCTTCCAAACTTGAAGGGATTTGGCTCATGCCAGGAATGAAGAATTTCACAGAGAATAAGCTGATAGAATAAAAATGTTATCATGGGTTCAGATGGGTTCAGTCCTTTATTTTTTCCACTCCCTTGAAGGAAATAATGGGTAGCATTTCACGGATTCTTTTTTTTTTGGCAGAGTCTTGCTCTGTCGCCCAGGCTGGAGTGCAGTGGCGCGATCTCAGCTCACTGCAAGCTCTGCCTCCCGGGTTCACGCCATTCTCCTGCCTCAGCCTCCCAAGTAGCTGGGACTACAGGCGCCTGCCACCTCGCCCGGCTAATTTTTTTGTATTTCTAGTAGAGATGGGGTTTCACTGTGTTTTCCAGGATGGTCTTGATCTCCTGACCTCGTGATCCACCCAACTCGGCCTCCCAAAGTGCTGGGATTACAGGCGTGAGCCACCATGTCCGGCCCTGCATTTTATGATTTTTAATAGTTGTCCTCCTCATTGCTAGGATCATCATGCTGCATATCCTGGCCAACATTCCCAGTTCTGAACTCAGCAGAAAGTTTTAGTTTGAGGTAAATTTAAGGCAATTGAAGGACAAAAGAACATAAAAGCAGAGTATATGTATCTTAGAGCCTCACCTGGTAATAAATGTACTTTTATATATAACTTTACACATGAGGAGTAATCCAGGAGAACAAAAATCAGTCTAGAGAAAATGTCCTTTTACTTTTTCCTACCTTCCTTGCTTCCTATAGTATTATATCATTATGGATTAACATGAAGAAAATATTGGGAAATATAGAGATGAGCTTTTTATTCATAAGTTCATTAATTTGCCATCTAGGAACTACATATAAATTCAATTAGAAACTTTTGGATTTAAATATTATTAGTAGTGTTGTTTCTATAGATTTAGAGTTCCAAATTCTCATAACCAAAAATAGCAAGAATAAAGTCGTCATCATAAACCCAGTCTACTAAGGTATTCCTAGACACTCAGCTTCCTGTCTTTGATCAGCAACACTGCAAAGACAGGAACAGGGAAAAGAAGCCTCCTTTTTTTTTTTTTTTTTTTTTTTCCCCCGTCTTTTCTAAAGGAATTACTGTACTGAAATGTCCAGAGCTTAGAGAGTACTATCACACTGTTTTTGGCTTGAGGATTTTGGCTTGAAATCCTTTCATTAGATGAGACAAATCGGATTTTATTGAGCCCTAGGGAGTTAGAGGGTTCTCTGAGCCAGACAGGAATGTCATATGTTAAGAGGCTATACATTGCAATTTAGCTACACAAATGAGCATGATTTGATAGGCTTAGAAATAAAAAGAAAGGTGATATAGGTGACCACAATTATAAAAATAATTTATAGTACCAAGAGTTTTATTTTTCTTAATACCATAAATAGCTCTTGTTATTTAATGTTATATTTTTATATGTTTAGAAAAACAAATGAAAACTTTTTGTTCTTTTGTAACTAGCTGGGACTCATCAATCTTTTAAAATCTTGACAAAATTATCATTTTGTTGATACCATTTTGAAGCAGAGCAAAATAATGTACACAGATGATATTTAATAATCATTGCACTATTCTCTTATTGGTAAGTAGAGAACTATGTTTGGCAAGGTTAAATTATTAGACGTGAAATGTTTTTGTCTTTTTTTTAATAAGTGCAAAGAAAGAGCAGAAAGGTGTGGAAGTTTCTGATTTTTATTTTATAAATGTGATTGAATACAGAACAGGTGTTAGCGTCCATGGATTTATTTACATCTTTCTTCTTCCACATCTCCCAGCCTCTCCTTTTTCCTCCGGAGCTCTCTCTATCTTTCCACATCTCCACATTTCCCTGGTCCAATTATTAAACTTATTGTAAAAATGCACTCAGCTTAACTTTGCCACTAATATTCAGTAGTTACAAAATCATGCCTTAACTAAATGGGTACATTTAATTTCTAGAAGTCATTTCTTAGTGGCCTTGCTATAATCACCCTCTTGTAAATTGACCAGAAGTTTTCTTGACATATTCAGATGAAGATAGCTATCTTTTCTTTTTGATTTATGTCCCTTGGCTTTTATGAAACTATTTCTCTTCAGAAAAAAACCTGGTATTGTCTAAAATGACTTCACAGAAATGAAAGGCCCAAACAATGCATAGAAAAGCTTTCAGTGCCTGGAAATTAAAGAAAGCCTTGTTTCTAATTTGAAGACTACATTGTATCTAAATATCCAACATAAAGGTCATTTATGTACCTTGATTTTAAATTGATGCTAGGTAACAAAGATTAATTTAACAGCAAGAAACAAAAGTAATTCAGCTCCCCATTCATTTAATATGATACATAAATACTAAATCCGACACCATTTAGGACTTTTCCTTCCCGAAATAAAAGGTGTTATCTAAATGCTTCAGAGTGCTTGGTGGTAATTACTGAGGTTGTTTGGTGGGGAGACAATTGCAGGCCTTGTTAACTGATCCACTCACAACAAGAAAACGGTAGACCAAAATCTTGCTAAATCACTCACCTGCTCACATTAAGACTATGGCCAAAGGTAGGGAATTGAAGGCAAAAGGCAGGAGACTTGACATGGTGCCACCAGCCACCACTCTGGCAACATATTTTACTGAAGACAAGACACAAAAATGCCTTTCAGTATGTATGACAGATGAATTCGCCTAAAGCTGTTATCCAGTTGAATTTGGAACACTTGTCAGAAGCCAGAGAATTTTTATAAGATGGGATCACCAGAAGAAAAAATGTAGAAAAAAAGGTACTGGATCAACTCTGTCCAGGGGCTATAAGAATCAATCCCATTGGTATTGATCTGTTAGGGGTGGGAAAATGAGCTACATGATATGTTGGACATATGTTTGCTGTTCTCTGTGAAACTGTAGTTTCTTTGAGATCGTGTGCTAAATAACTTACAGCATCTCTTCTCCAATGTCTGATCTTGTGCTTTTTTTTTTTGAATGCAACTGGAAAATTTACTAACCAAGAAAGGGTACAACACAAAAAGTGTTGTACCTTTTTGCTCAGCAAGAGAGGGGAAAGTTTAAATGTGGTAGGGTGTATGGGCTTTTAAGCAGTAATCTGTTCGCTTTATTCCACCTTCTTTACTGTTGTTTTTCAGGGTGTGTCCTTTAGGGGAATAATTTCCCCCACTCGTGGTTACATGAGGGAAGAAGATTCTTTGTTTGTTGTTCTGCTCTGTTTGAACTACAGCAATCTATAAAGCAGGTCCCTGCCAAAGCTCTATGAGAAGGTCTGGTGTACATTGGAAACAGGTTGAAAGTGGGTGGGTGTAGAAGGCGGGGGAGGAAGCTGATAGGTAAGCTTGTGTGTTTCAGACCCAACAGCAGGTTTTGCGAGTTCTGACATTGGTAATGAGTTTGTTCTCTGAAAGAAATCTGGGCCTCTGTGTGAATAAAATAAACATTTTAAATTGAAACTCATAAAAGAATGAAAGAGTCAAAACACTCTTACTCACTCTCTTTTTCTCTCTGAGGGGTAGATGGAAGACTTTGGTGTCTGACAGGTGCAGCTTATGAGTAACCTGGACAGCAGCCAGAAGTTCTTGTAAGAACAGACCTGGAAGACCACACCTGTTGATTGCAAACGCTGTCTTCCAACAAAAAAATATAAAGCCACATAAAATGCCATCCCTGTTTTCCCATTTTCTGCATTGGCTGGTTGTCATTAAATAAAGGTTAACACTAACTACAGTATGCAGTTCCAGATCCTGGAGATCTCCACTGGATAGAGAATGTACCAAATTTCATTTGAATCAAATCATAGCCTTGTCTGAAATGGGAAGATTCATTTTTAAATTGTCTTCTTAGTGTTGTTGAAGAATGCCTTGGAATGCCCTTTAATATCCTTTGAAGGGCATTAAGTTAATCTATTTGCTTCCTAGACATAAATTAGTTTGTATAACTTTCCACAGCAAAAAGCATTATGAAAGTTTGCTAAAAGTGAAAGTCATGTCATGTGCCTAGAAGGTGAATGAAACAAGTCTCCCGGGTAATCTCTTTAGAAGAAATACACACCATCCAATGAGCAAGGCAAAGAAAGAGGCTGTAGGGAGTAGCTGTCTGGATAAAGAAGAGAAAGCTATCTAATAGGAGGGAGCAGGAAGAGAACAGGGAAAAATCTGTGCCAAGAAGTTTCAGAACAGTCTGCTGACAAGAATACTTACGGATAAACTGTTTAAATTCTGTTGAAACTATTCACCTGTATGTAAACCTCTCCTCTCCAATTTCTGTTCAATTCTTTATGTCCATTCTAGTTGCTTTTGTTTCTTTGAATTGCTATAATTATAAAACTCCTTTGTATAAAGGTTAAGATGTAACAGAACACAGTCAAATTGTCTCTCACATCTTTTAAAGTATTGGCATGTGAACGTTGTTCCTTCCCCTAACTTATGCCAAAGATTCTAAGTTTTAGATCTTATGTGGGTTACCTGGATAAAAAACTCACATTACTCAGGTTGTCTCTGCAGTTTAGCTTTCTCCTAGATGCTCTTATGATCCTGCCAGCCATGTTTGTCCATATCCTGAGTTTATGTTAGTACTGGACATGAACTCTTAGTGCAACCAATATAGGAGAATTCTGGCTTCCTCACTGCAGAAGTAAAATGCCTTCCTCTAAAGAATTAATGATGCTGGAACAGTGTTTTTGGCCAAATATTTTATACGTATTTTATGTATATAGACATATATATATATTAAATAATTGTAAAGCAATATTAATTACTTCCTCTATCTTCATTTCCTCTGTATTCCATGTCTAACCCCCAACTTTACATACTTGAGGAATAAGATTTCAGAATGAATGAATTTAATTTAATGTTTCTGATAGAAGGATGACATTAACTTTATTTTCTGCCTCCTCAGTGGGAAAAATAGGATAAGCTATTATTATGTACAAAGCACTGCTAAGGAAGCAGCTAGAGGCAATAAAACTTAGATTATATACCTTCTGTATTTAAATATTTCTTCTTTTTTTTTCCTGGACCTGTACCAGATAATTCCTTAGGTCCCATGAGCATATTTTACATATCGTCCTCTACAGTAGCCTTAAGATGAGCAGAGGCAATAAATCGGAAATGTTTAAATCATGGAGTTTTGGTAGTTTCTTAAGAAAAATTTGGGAAATGCTGTTTCTATTCAACAGCTGTTTTTAGAAGTTAATTCATGACTCTTACCAGGCTCCTAGATAGCATTTACTCCAGAATGCACGTGGGTTTCATTGTTTTCTTTGTCTTTAAGCATCTTACCCCCAGCTGGGTGCACATCTTTCCACTCCACCTCAGAACACACACCACATAAATGGCATTTGGGTTGGTTGGTTGTCAAAGTCTAGATGCTTTGGGGGCCCATGTGGAAGATATATGTTGATTAGTGACGGGGATGAATGCTAGGTGTGGTTATGTTTCTGTCTTATGAGCTAGTGTGACTCTGTTTACATTCATATGTTCCTGGATTTATGGATATGTGCTAACATTGTTTTCTAAACAGATAATGCATTCTCACAAAAAGGAAGAGCTTGAGAATTAGCAGAAACAAGAAATGCCCTTCTTTTTCTGTTCTTCACTCTGATAGATTAGATAGGGCTGACTTGGAGAGCCTTCAAATAAATATTTTAGTGCTAATGATCAAAGCAATCATAGATTTTTCAATCAGTTCAAGAAAGAGGGAACAGGATGATTTAAACTTTCCTGATATAGAAACATAGGCATTTCTATCTGCGTAGGCCCGGCTGTTACACATCAGTATCCTCTCAGCATTTTCTTTGCGATTTAGTGGAGATTAGGCCACCTAACTCCACCTGCTGGATGACTAAGAATTACATTGCTTTGGCTTAAGAAGGTGAGCTGGCACCATGGGGTGGACAGCAACATAGAAGCTGAGAATTTTAAGAAAATTCTTAATATCCTAAAGACAGAAAGAGCTAATAACACCTCACGTCAGAGAAGGCATACAGTTTGAAGGGTATTTCAACAATACCACAACCTCTCTTTTTGATGACCAAAGGGTATTTGTGGTTCTAAGCAAGGTAGCAATGACAGAGACAGAATTGTGTGAGAGTTTGTTTTTATTAATTAATGTCAGCAATACGAGAGCAATACTGGGAACAATTCCAACACAGGTAAAAGAAAATATTTTAAGCAAGAGTAATAAAAATCAGGAGAAAAAAATGTTACCTGTTTCTCATGTCAGCATATTATAATTCTTTCCCTGTGACAACACTGTGAACCCTCTGTGCTCACTATGGCAACTCAAGTCACAGAAAATCACACCAATACAAACACTCACACACACCCATCCACATACACAGAAAAAGAATGACCCAATCTTTAATTCAGACCCTGAGGCCTCTGCTTATATTTTGCCTGTGTATACTTGGCCTCTTGGTATGTCCTGGGCTTACAAGTGAATAATCAAAACTAAACAGATTGAGCTAGGTATGATTTCAAATTTTGGCATCAAGGGTATTGTTTGTGTCCTTCATCCTGTCAAAAACCTTAAAGATCCTATATATTAGGTAAGAAAATTGTGAATAGTTAGTGACCAAAGATAAAAAAGGATACTTGTATAATGGGATGGTCCTATCTAATACTAAGTAATTAAAGGGGAAAAGACTTAAATAAAAGCCGATTTAGCCTTAGGTCCCCAGAACGTATGAAAGGAGTCCTGATGGGCTTCTTTAAATCAAATCAATTAGTATTAGGTCCTCTCATGCTCTTATTATTTCTTATTCCTCTTATATGTCTCTTTGACAATCATTTATCCTTTTTTGCCCTGCTTCTGACCTTTTCAGTGCACTCTTCTGTTAGTGTGTTATTTACTTTCTAATATTTATTTTTGTTAGTGTTTTATTTAATTTCTAATTTTTTTTTCTAATGGACCCCATTTTCCGAGAACAATATAACCTAAGATCATTTTTTCCAGTATAGACATCCAATATTTATTTCCAGCCACTTAAATGAAATATCAAAATATTTCATATATATGTATTTCATATATATGGACACATATATACACATACATACATGGTGATGGTATAGATCCTATATGTGTGTATATATGTCATAAAGACATAACCTGTATGATTTATAGATCATATGTCATAAGGACATTATCTATATGATCACCATGTATGTGTATATATGTGATAAAGACAATATATGTCATAAAGACATATATACACACACATATGATCTATATGATCACAATATTTTCTACACATATATACACATACATATATATGGAGGAAAGAACATATGTATATATGTCTTTACTAAAAAGCAAGAGAGCCATAAATGCTTTCATTATTTACTAATGTGCACTCAGGTATTTAAAAATAATTATAACCTCTTTTGATGTAATTGGGCATAATAGTTCTCATTTTTGAAAACTGAAATGAAAACTTACAAAAGAGTCTCATGAAAGGAGAAAATCACTTTATAATTTAACAGGGTTCATTTCAGTCAAATAAAATATAAATCTTTCTTAAGTGCTCTAGGACCTTTTCTTTACTTTGCCTATAACATCAAGTATGTGAAGGTTCTTAACTCTCAAGTTAATAGGAGAGAATATAGCAATCATGATTTCAGAGATCATTTAAAAATTACAAGTTTACTAAGTAAAATTTACCTATATATATACAAATATATATATCTGTAACTAGATATCATCATTTCAATTATGTAATTTTAAATTTTAATTATAATATTATTTGAAAATTAATAAGAATAATAGCAGTTAAAACATGAGCGAATGTAGGATGATGGGCACTGGAATCTAAAAGTAAATATCTCAACAATTTGGGTAAGGGAATCTGATAGTAGATTCAACCTATTCTAACATCTGGAATAAGTTTTTAACATTTATGTTAGTGAAACCACTAATAGGTTCTGACAGAGTTTTCCCAGCTATATTTCTAAGCATTTATTGAAACACAGTTAAAATGGAATCCATGTGTACCCAGTTATCATTGCTGTATTCTATACAACATGGTTTTGTGTCAGCCACTGAAGATATGGTCTCATTGCTTTTAGAATGTGTTCTTTCATACCGCCGACTCTTCTCCTTTATTACAAAGGCAAAAACATATTAATCCTATATTTCCATTTTAGAATTCATCTAAAATATCCGGTATCTCTCTTTAAATTATTTACTTCCTCCTGTCAAAACAAATGAATCTCTGATGGCATTTTCATATTTTATCAAATGAATATGACAATTTTTTTTCTGATTAGAGAACTAAGACAGAATCAATTTTAGATATTCAGAAAATATTTAAAAGTATACTGATAGCATGGGTTTATTTGTGTTCCAGACTTTCCACACTTATCCTTTGCATATACAAGAAACAATATGTCTCTTCAATCACAAAATAAGATGATGTTATTGAACTGCTTGATAGAATGCATTTTTTTTCCCCAATATGTTAGCATAGACATAATGCTACAGCAATTACTTTGCTTCACTTCCATCATTTGGAAAGGCTACACACTATTCTATCCACATCATAATTTATTTAACTTGTCCCCTTTCAGTTGACATTCAGATTGTTTTCATTATGTTAATATAAACTACCCTGTAGTGTATGTCCCTTATATGTCTCTGTACACTTAACTGATTGTTGTCTTTATAAATCCCTAAAAGGAAACTTGCTAAGTTAAACAAGTTAAGCACTTGTAAAAGTTTTGATTCAAATTTCTAAAGGCTTTGCTAAATAATTCTCCAGTTTATTTGTATGAATTATTTTTTTGTCGATGGCATATGAAAATGCGTATTTCCTCACATTCTCACGAATACTATTAAGGTGATTGATAAGGGCCCTATATAATTCTGCTTGTTGATGTTATATTATGCTTCTAATAGGGAGGTTAAATACTAAAGGGTAAGTGTTTAGTTTTTAGATCTTGGACTCTATCTAAAACACTGAGACAGATTTATAAGCAGCATAAGACAACCATTCTGTATTGTAAAGGTTCAAAAAACAGAGCTTTATTACATATTTTTCTAAACACTCACTTTGTGTTTCAAGTTTTTTAGAGGCCCATAATAACAGAAGCATAATAGTAATTTGAGACTTAATTTAGTAATTGATGGATAGATTACATTCATGTATAGCATCGACTTGCTTGGGGAGTTGGAATCATCCCTCAAGTTTAAGGTTTCACAATGGAACTTGGTTATGATGAGAAGATGGTTATAGTTATCTGCCTTAGCTAGGTAACTAGTGATGATTCAGACGTCAGAATGCAGTTTAAATGAAGGGGTAGATTGTTCTAGTGTAGAGTGTGTGTGTGTGTGTGTGTGTGTGTGTGTGTGTGTGCAGGTATGTGTATGTATCTATGAGAGAAAGAGATTCACTCCCTCAGATATTTTTTTGTATTCTTGGTAAAAAGGTTATATTTCAGTAATTCCCTAAAGTTCTTTCCAACTCAATCTTCCTTCCCTCTTTATTATCACTGTTTTTGCAGTGCTGTTTTTGTACCCAACACTGTCCTCCCTCCTCTTTGCCTGTGGACTGGCCTTGGCATGTTTTCTGCAGCGTCCCTTTGTTTATGGGACATATTATCTGTATCATGTGTTTTTAGAGCTCCTGTTGAAAATTCCCAGTGAAGCGGCCCTTTCCTTTGTAGGGCTACTTTTCCCTATTAAAATTATATTCCTTTATGGTGACTGGCTTAATTTTAATGTAATTTCTAATGTAACATAGCGCCTCTCATGAGTTTCACATTTCCAGTTGTTTTCGGATGTGCTCCAGTCACTTGATGTGAGCTGCATTGACCTATCGTGTCACATTCTCTCCTTTTTGATGGTTTCTTCCTCTTTCAATTTTAATCCCTTCTTATTCTTTGATGGTATTTTCTTCAATTGTACTCTTTTGTCTTTGATGAACTTTTTTGTATTTCTTTTCTCTTATCATGCTTTCATGTTTAACATTGGTCTTTTTAGTTTGCTTTCACATCCACTTCCTCTGAAGCTCTTCGGTTCTGTCTTAGTATACTGTTTCCTGAGATGGTCTATCATTTTTGATGATAACATACATAAAACATGGACCTCAAGGAAAATACCATTTAGGTGAGGAAAAAGTTATGTGTCCCTTTATCAACATGTTATATTGACTAAAGCAGAATCATGTATAACTAATGAGCTGGCATCCATTTGAAGTTTTGGAAATTTCTTGGAATATCTATTATGCTCCAGTAAGTGTTAAGAATATAAAATGCTCAAAAATGGTGCTAAAAGATAAGATAAAAATAAATTTGAGATCTAGTTAAATAATGACGCTACCCTCATTAAGTCAGGGCTCGGAGTGATTTTTAAATGTCCTTTAGATCATTTTATTATCTAATATCTGAAATCTCTGCAACATCACAAACGAATAATCATGTAGAGCATGATTAAGGAACAAGGATAACCAAAAGCAGAATAGCCAATTAGACTTTCATATTTTCCTTATATAGAGTGAAAATCTGTGTCAATGTAGACTTGCATTTTGGCCCTAGTTTTACTTACTGACATCATGCATTTTTTATAGATTTTATTTTTAAAGCGGTTTTAGGTTCACAGCAAAACTGAACAGAAGGCACAGAGATTTTCCATATGCCCCCAGCCCCCAAACTTGCATCGCCTCCCACATTATAAACATCCCCTGCCATAGTGGTGCATTTATTATAATTGATGAACCTAAATTGACACACCTTTATCACCCAGACTCTATAACCTAAATTAGGGTTTACTCTTGATGTACATTCTATAGGTTTGGACAAATTTATAAAAACATATATCCACTATTATAGTATCATACAAAGCGGTTTCACTTCCCTAAATAGCCCCTCTGCTCCATCTATTTATCCTTCCCTCCCTCCTAACTACTAACAACCACTGATCTTTTTACTGCTCCATGATTTTGCCTTTTCCAGAATGTGATAGCATTGAAATCACACAGTATGTAGACTATTCAGATTGGCTTCTTTCACTTAGTAATAGACGTTAAAGTTACATCTTTGTGTTTTTATGACTTGATGCCTCATGTATTTGTAGCACTGCATAATATTCCATTGTCTGGATATATTACAGTTTATTTTTCACCTACTGAAGGACATCTTAGTTTCTTCCAAGTTTTGACAACTATGAATAAAGCGGCTATAAACACATCCATGCACAGGCTTTTGTGTGGACATAAGCTTTCAACTCCTTCAGGTAAATACCATGGGGGCATGATTGTTGTATCATGTGATAAGAGCACATTTATCTTTGTATGAAACCACCAAACTGTCTTCCAAAGTGGCTGTACCATTTCGCATTCCCACCAGCAATGAAATACAATTCCTCCTTCTCCACAACCTTGCCAGCATCTACTGTTGTCAGTATTCTGGACAATGACAATTCTAAGAGTTGTGTATTGGTATCTCTTTGCTGTTTTAATTTGTATTTCTCTGATGACATATGATGTGAAGCATCTTTTCATATGCTTATTTGTCATCTGTACATCTTGTTTTTTGATGTGGTGTCTTTTAAGGTCTTTGGCCTGTGTTTTTAGTTGACTTTTTTTTTTTTTTTCTCCTCATGGTTGAGTTTTAAGACTTCTTAATTGTATGTTTTGGGTAACAGTCATTTATCGGATATGTCTTGAGCAAATTTTTTTTTTTTTTTTTTTGCAGTTTGTAGCTTGTCTTTTTATTCTCTCATCAATGACTTTGACAGAGCAGAATTTTTTAAACGTTAATGAAGTCTGGCTTATCAACTCTTTCTCTCATAGATCACGTGTTTATTGTTGTATACAAAAACTCATCATCAAACCCAAGGCCATCTAGATTTCTATGTTTTCTTGTATGTCTTTGACAGTTTTATGTTTTACTTTTAGTTCTATGATCCACTGAAAGTTTATTTTTGTGAAGGGTTTAAGGTCTGTATCTAGATGCAATTTTTTTTTTTTTCATGTGAATGCCCAGTTGTTTCACCATCATTTGTTAAAAATCATTTTCCCTATAGTATTGCCTTTGTTCCTTTTCCAAAGGACAGTTGACTGTATTTACGTGGGTCTATTTCTGGGCTCTCTATTTTGTTCCATCACCATATTTGTCTATTCTTTCACCGATACCACACTGCCTTGATTATTGTACGTTTATAGTAAGGCTTGAATTTGGGTAGTGTCAATCCTTCAACTTTTATTTTTCTTCTCCAGTATTGGGTAGGTTATTCTGGGCCTTTTATCTCAAAATATAAAGTTTTGAATCAGATTTTTGATATCCACAAAATAATATGCTGAAATTTTTATTTGGATTTCATTAACTCAACACACCAAGTTGAGAAGATCTGACATCTTGACAATGCTGTCGTCTTGTTGATGAACATGGAGTATCCTTTTATTTATTTAGTTTTTCTTTGAGCTATTTTCTCTGAGTATTGTTTTTCTCATATAGATATTATACCTATTTTGTTAGATCTGTTCCAACTATTTTATTTTTAGGTGTACTAATGTATATGGTACTTTTAATTTCAAGTTCTACTTCTTTATTGCTGGTATACAGGAAAGTGATCCAATTTTATATATTAACCTTGCGTCCTATAGCACCATAAAAATTGCTTAATAGTTCTAAGAGTATTTATTGATTCTTTCAGTTTTACTATATAGATAATCATGTCATCTGCAAACAAGGGCATCTTTATTTCTTCCTTTCTAATCTGAATACTTTTTCTTTTCTTGCTTTCTTGCATTAGCTAGGACTTTCAGTGCAATTTCAAAAAGCAGTTGTGAGAGACCATATCCTCACCTTGTTTCTGATCTTAGTCGAATCTGATTTTATCAAATGATGATTTTATCTTGTTTGTCATTGATGAATGTTATTTTCTATACATTGTTATTGATAGATTAATTTTTTTTAATTTATTTATTATTATCATACTTTAAGTTGTAGGGTACATGTGCATAACGTGCAGGTTTGTTACATATGTATACTTGTGCCATGTTAGTCTGCTGCACCCATCAACTCGTCATTTACATCAGGTATAACTCCCAATGCAATCCCTCCCCCCTCCCCCCTCCCCATGATAGGCCCCGGTGTGTGATGTTCCCCTTCCTGAGTCCAAGTGATCTCATTGTTCAGTTCCCACCTATGAGTGAGAACATGCGGTGTTTGGTTTTCTGTTCTTGTGATAGTTTGCTAAGAATGATGGTTTCCAGCTGCATCCATGTCCCTACAAAGGACGCAAACTCATCCTTTTTTATGGCTGCATAGTATTCCATGGTGTATATGTGCCACATTTTCTTAATCCAATCTGTCACTGATGGACATTTGGGTTGATTCCAAGTCTTTGCTATTGTGAATAGTGCTGCAATAAACATACGTGTGCATGTGTCTTTATAGCAGCAT